>NC_056725.1:1421219883-1421222383 GCF_019279795.1 Protopterus annectens
CAGATACATTTGTTTTGGGTTCCATATGCCCTGAATGCATCTCCCCGCCAGGTGGGCTCCCCAAGCATAGTCTGATACATCTGTAGTTAGGGTTTGGGTGGCAGGGGGTAGAGTGAAAGACCGTCCCTTGTTTTGGTGACATGTCTCTGCCCACCAAAGAAACTCCTGTTGTAGGCAGGGAATGAGAGGAATCTTTGTTTCCAGACTGTGACAATGTTGACTCCATAAACTTTTTAGATACCATTGAAGTTTCCTCATATGCAGTCTTGCATATGGAATTAGTAGAATGCAGGATGCCATGAACCCCAAAGACTGCAGAATATGTCTTGCAGATAACTGGGTTTTTGTTGCCATCTGTTTGAAGTATACAGTCAGTTCCTTTTATTTGTCTGGCATAAGGTAAGCCATCTGGGCAGCTGTATTCAAGCTTGCACCCAGGAATGTAATATTTTGAGAGGGCACCAGTTGTGATTTCTTTTTGTTTATTGTGTACCCTGGGCATGTTAGAAGCCTTTTTACAAACGCCAGATGTTGAAGAAGAATGTCCTTGTTTTCTGCTTGAATGAGACTGTAGTCCAAGTAAGGATAGATTTGTATGCTTCTTTGTCTGCAAAATGCAACTACTGGTGTCAGGCACTTTGTAAAGACCCTGAGCGAAATAGATAAGCCAAAGGGCAGTGCAGAGAATTGGTAATGCATAAAGCCTGCCTTGAAGTGGAGGTATCTTCTGCACGATTCCCTTATTGCGAAATGCAAGTATGCCTCTTTTAAGTCTAGAGTCACTAACCAAGCGTTCTTGCCAAGCATGGGCAGTAGCTGTTGTAAAGTCAGCATTTTGAATTTTGGAATGTCCAAGAACATGTTCAAAATCGATAAGGCCAGTACTGGACACCAGGCATTGTCCTTTCTGGGTACCAGGAACAGTCTGCAATAAAAACCTTGTCCTTTTTCCTGTTCTGGTACTGGTTGAATAGCCCCCATATCCATGAGGGACGTGACTTGTTTCTGAGCCTCTGCCCATTGATTTTGTGGCAGATCTGGCCAACCGTTTGGAAATGGCAAAGTATGGAAATGAAATCTGTACCCCTGGGATACTATGTTTAATACCCACTTGTCTTGGGTAATTAACTGCCAATTTTGAGCATGAAGTGCTAATTTTCTCCCCAAAGGGGCTGCCAAAAGATAAGTGCTTGGTGATGGTAGAGGGAAGTCATTGAGCCTGCTTACTGTAGGGTTGTGCTTTGTTTCCTCCGGATTTGGAGGTAGAGGCACCCCACTGCTATGACCTGCAAGAACCCTGTAATTGGTATCTATAGCCTTTTGAGCACCTGGATTTGCCTTGTGAGGCTCTGTTGGACACAGGAAAGGACCAATTTTTAGTAGGCCAGTGCCTACTGAATCTGGGTGGCTGCACTTGAAAGAAATCTTTTACAGTTTGCATAGATTTAGCTTTGTCTTCCATTTTCTTTAAAACCTCTTCTGCCTTATTACCAAACAGAGTATCATGTCGTAAAGGTGCATCCAACAATTTAGCTTTAACATGATCAAGCAGATTTTGCTCCTTGAGCCAGGCATGCCTTCTAATCACAGATCCAGTAACTGCGGCCCTGCAAGAGGCCGCCAAGGAATCAAAACCACACTGCAAAGTATGCTTTCCAATCTGTACTGCTGCATGCAATAATTCCTGCAATTCTTTATTTTCCACACAATCAGAAATCAATCTCATTTTCTGTTTCAATAAGCCTGTTGATGTTTAAGCATATGAAACTGGCAGTTTAAGGCCCTAATCGCCAAGGTTGCAGATGTATAAACCTTCATTCTCCATCTCTCCAGGGCCCTGGAATCTCTATCAGAGGGGGTAGGATTTTTGGCTGTAGAGGCCTTTACACCTTTGGGACCCTGTGAGATAGTTTTAGGATCAGCAGCAGGATTTTTGAATAAAAATTTGTGGGATTCAGGAATCCTGTAATATCTGTCTGGCTTACTAGGAGCCGGAGGTAGGGAATCAGGAGCCATGCTTGATTCCAAAAACACATCATCAGCAATGTCTAATACAGGAGGTATAGCCAAAGGCCTATGCTGAGGAAGAAGGAGGAAATCCCTAAGCCTCTTTTTTGATTCAGAGAAATCCTGACTCTCCCAATGAAAATGTTCCCTTAAAGTATGCAAGGTTTCTCCAAAAGAATAATCCTCAGGAGGAGATGCAGATGGGATGGATTCTTCTGCATTTGAATCCTCATAGGGTGGTATAGAAAATTCCTGATCAGAAGAGGAATCAGAAGAAACAGAAACCTGATCTGAAGATTCATAATCAGTGTCTTGCCTAAGCCTCTTAGCGGGGGGGGGGGGGGGGTTGGGAACCCCTGATCAAGGTAATTAAGTCCTCAGCCATCTTGATCATCTGTTTTTTTAGGCATTGGGGCCTGAGCACGTGGCTCATGTGTTGAATTTTAGACTTAGAAGTTGTTTTTGTTTTTGAAGCTGGCGTCAGTTTCATATA
>NC_056725.1:1421227383-1421324883 GCF_019279795.1 Protopterus annectens
TACAATATTCCCCAAACATCTAAAATATTAAGTTAACTACAACATTTTAAAGAATTCCTTAATATTCTGAAACGTTTTATATGATGCACACAAGCTTACCATAACTAATCTCTTGTCACCTATGCAGATGTTAAAGCAGCTACATTGATATTTATTACCTTTACTTTATGCAACAGGACATTATTGTAAGTAGAGTTCTTTATTTTATTTTATTTCTTCCTCTTATAACACATTAGCACCCACTCACATGATGTGTGTGTGTATACATCTATATATAAATACTTATCTCTGCTGCAGTCAACTGTTTCCACCTCTGCTTATTTGTTAAGTCTTTAAGCCTTCAGTACGAATTGCAAAATTATTTATACAAATGGAATTTATTATCAAAATCTACACTTATGGTAAGTGTGACATAGCTGTGCTTTGCACCTTCTCCCACCCATCCTACAAGGTTTACTTTCCCAAAGCACCACAGAGCCAGCCCCTCCTCACTTTGTAGGAAGAGGATGTTACATTAGGCTGTTCCTGGTGAAAAAAAAAAAGAGGACAGTAGAGATCCTTTCTCGTCCAAAAGTCTCAAAAAAGTCTTCAAAACTTGTTTAATTAGAATTTTAATGCCTTCTCATCTTGCCACTATAAAGAGAACAGTTGTAGTTGTTAACAAGGAATGCAATGTTCTCAGTAGTACCAAACTTCCTTCTTGCCAGTTCTGACATCAGCATGGGCTAACATTATTCTGTGTCACCCTAAAAAGTATCAACATAGTAATACAAAATACCAGGATTCTCAACGTTTTATCGTGACTTTCAAGGGTAATGTTTCAAATCAGTGTTCTGTTTCATTCACAAAACAGAATAGTTTCTATGACTGTGTATGTCTGAAGAATAAGCAGTCTGAGACTGTAAGGCCTGAAAAGACTTTAATGACTCACAAATATATTGTTGCAAAGTGCATTTATAAAGTCACAGTGAACACTATCACAGAAAATTAGGGACAAAGGAATGGAAATGAATTAGCAATAATTTCAGTGTAAGATGAAAACACTCGTGTATAAGGGGAAAAAAAACTTTTTGCCACTGTCTGAGAGCAAAGAATATGCAAGCTAAAAAAATATAGTGTGTGCCATCCTGGATTAAATCAGTCCCTCCTCAGATTTTTCTTTCCTACCTAAAATAACAGAATGCTTCTGACTGCACTTTTTTGAGAAGCTATAGTTTTGTCTCATAAGTTCCTGGGATGTACAAATGGATGAAATGTTATAAAGCATGAGACATCATCCATATAAATATTTTCCCCCCTGGTGATTTTTAACTCATTAAGCACCATCTAGCAAACTTACATGGAAAAACAAATGCAGTGTTGTCACTTGTCAGTGAGCATATTACATCACGTTCTTATATGTGCGGACATTCTGTAAGAGGATACAGTAGAAAGCTTTCCATAACTAATGAAAACCTCCATAAGGCGAAAACACTACATGGGAAATAACCGTCCTGGAACTTCCTTGTAGCTTTGTATATCATCTTTAATTCATGTTTCCTACTTGCTCGAGCACGCTGTATTGGTTGCATTTTCTTCATGCTTGTTTGCATGTGTTGCACTACTGCTAGATCAGCACTAATTCCTCGAGCCTCAACTCCCTGAAAATCAGTTCACCAACAATGCTGACATTTCTTGATGCACGCACGTTCCTCCTTACAGCAGACTGCTGAACTGCGAAGTATCGTTTTTTTTTTTTTTTTTTTTTTTTTTTAACTGTCCTGGCCAACTTGCAGCTGTAAGTGGGAGGGCGCTTACCCCTCCTACCCCATAGTTCTGGCTTCCAGTTACACTTCAGCAGGGCACCGAGAAGAGTGCAAACTTTGTTAATTAAAATAAATAAAAACTGCGCCCTTTAAGAGGCTGGCCTTTACGGCACCCTAGGCGGTCGCCTAGTTCTCCTATGCCTAAGGCCAGCTGTGATTGTGGTGCATTTGGCAGCTCATCAATCCCCTTTTCCTGTTAATATGCTACTCATACAGTGCTGAGAAATGTAAGAGCAATGACAAAACAAGAACACCTCCATTCTATGGTAGGAAAATTATTAGCAGAAACAAAGCTCTATACACCACAGCCAAGCCTACTACCTCACACAGATTTGTCCCACCCCAACACAGTGATATAGTGATGCTGGCAAACTTCTACCAATGGGAGCTCACACACCACTAGATACCCTCATTACTACATTGTAGTGATGTGCTTAGCTCCACCACCATGACCAGCGACTGTGATATCTATATGAGTCACTGTCAGATAACATGGCAAAAGCACAATGCAGCAAAGTTTTTCTGCTGTACTGTGGATGCACCTTCCTGCTACTCCACACCGTACAGTAGCTGCTGAGATACAGCGGGGGCAGCAATGAATTCAGCTCTGTAGAATTTAGCTCACAGTTGTGTATAATACGCTTCTGTATACAGTTCATAAAGAATGGAGTACATTTTAATACTACTACTACTACTACTATGAGGTGTGATCAATATCTTAACTTGGCAGCATACAAGAAGATGCTGTGTGCATACTGATTTTACACCACTGTGCACTGTTTCTATGAACAGCACTGCACATATTTGACAGCAGGAAAATCAATCACAGGGCATCATTTAATATTCCATAACGACAAGCTCAATAAATGCAATTTTTTATAAATAACACTCACTGCAAGACAGTCTTGTATTGCTCAATACCTTAGAGAGCAAAATAAAAAGCAATTAATTTACATTATTCAGATTACTTGTGAAAAGACATAGCAAAAAGTCCATTTGCAATTATACCAACTGAGAAATGGTCTATTGTGTGCCACTTATATAAATAATATTCAATAAATCCTATTTCTGGGTAACCTAATAGAACACCATTTCCGCTTAGTGCCGTTACTTAACAAGACTGCTCGTCTGCAGTGCTTCTGTAAGAAAATAATGACCATCTTTCTCCCTCTCTTTCTGTTCAGCTATTTCTCTTCACAGTAATTCTTACAATGAAATATACAGAGATAAACATTTCAGTTGCAAAAACAATGAAAGATTATGATGGCCTAAAGGGAGCAATTTAAATACAGTCTGAGGCAAACTTTTTTATTTGCCTTTATGCCTTTTATTCTTTAAGTGTATATACTAATAGCATCAAACAAAGTCTAAACTCTGCTTACCTTTTTATTGTTTTCTGAAGTGGGACTGAGGATGGTCAGTTCAGGCCTGCTAGGTTTGGGTTTTGGCGACTCACAAGAGTTGATAAAGCTCAGGATAAAGGGTTCCAGATGCTGGCCTTTCTGCAATCAAACCAAATTATCAGTAAGACAGTGGCATATTTATTTATTTATTTATTTATAGCATTTTGCTGACAAATTACTGCTCACTGAGCCAACAACAATTTTCCTAGGAAAAGCCAGGATGATATTTTATTAACTAAATAAAATTAGTCTAAAGTATAAGAAAGAATAGTTGTTACCATAATGATAGATGTCTTGCTCTTCTTTGTTGCAGTATTCATAACATGAGGGAGTTCCCCACCATAGGCGACTCAATATCGGCCAGTATACAAAAGACTTCACTACTGTAGGGTGCGTGGTATGTTGCACGTAGGCTCGATCAGACTTCGGCCATAAAACTGATGTACATGACGTACACCATCTTCAGAACTTCTCAGCTGCCAAGTCCAAACTCCAAATTCCAAATTACAGTCTAACTCTGAGTCATTTGCGATTCTTCAAAATTCAGATAAGTGCCCACTGGGTAATTTTTTGACTTTTGGTACTGTCTTTGGTTAGGGTTGATGTCATCCAAGAAAGGAAAGTGCCACTGTGGACGACAAATTCCACACAATGATAGGCACCTCCAGTGCCTGTTCTGCCTAGGCCCAAATCCTAACCACAAAAACTGCTCTATTTTTCAGGCATTTGTCCCAAAGACTTTAAGAAGGAGATTATCCTCCCTAGCTATCTAGCTTCAGAATAAGAGTTTAAAGCTGCTAGCAAAAAGTGCTATGAAGGGATCCCAGGGGCCCAAAGCGAAGTTGACTTTGAAGCAGAAAGCCATGCCTCTGGATACAGACATTTCTCTTGAGACAGAGGACAGCCCAGAGACACGCCTGGTTTACAGTTCAGATCTGCAGGCCAAGCCTGATGTCCAGGTTGCCTTGGATCCAAGCATTAACACGTCTGCAGAGACTGAGCAGACATCTGTCCGATGTCCAAGGGGAACCACGGCTTGTGATTACAGAAGATGCTAAGGAGAATCTACAGATCCTTGTTAGAGAAAAGGTAGATTCTGACCTGACTGAATGTATGCCTACATCAGGCCCTCCTACCCTACATAAAGCAGACCTGCATGGGAAAAAGAAACAAAAAAACAACCACTTTTCTCTACCAAAAGAACATGATAGTGATTGGCAGCAATTCACTCAGGGTCTGTTCAATGTCCTTATGTCACTTAGGCATCCTCCGGGTTTTACAGCGCCCCCACACAGTACTGCCTCTCCACTTAAAAGAACTAGGGAAGATGATATGTCTGAGGAAGAGGCATCTTCAGGGGATGAATCCCTGGTGTACACTTCTCACATCCCTTCCCCCCGGATTATGTCTCTCCCCTGAAGAGGAATCAAATGGTACAGACTCACCAATGGAAGACCAGTCCTTTAGAGACCCCTAGCTAAGATGAGAGACCACTTTAAATGGGATAGCCCCCAAGTATCTGAAGTACAAAAAAGATACTATGACCTACTACAGGTGGAATCACCTAGCCCATCAGCTATCCCCCTCCTGTCTTGCCTGCCTTCTCGATGCTTTTGCCTGAGCCTCACAGACACCTGCCTCCCAAAAAGTCAGACCACTTTTACAAGGTCCCAGAGGACTGCAAGTTTCTCTTCAGATGTCTGCAGACTCTACTATAATTTAAATTGTTGTCCTTCACTATCCTTTTACCATCCGAAAAGGATAGCAGGATCCTGGACAGACTAGGCAAAAAAGTATACACTTCTGCCCCTCTAGCATTCAGGGCCATAAATTACCAAACCCACATGACCAAATTCACTTTAGAACATATGTTCCGACTTTCACAGGTAATTGCAGGCTTACCTGACTCAGAAAATAAAACCTTGGCTATTTCTTTTCTTCGTGTTTCTTCTCATGTAGCACATCACTGCATAAAATGCAGCCATGATGTTGCAGAGGCTTCCACTAGAGCAATTGCCTCTGGATCAGTGATAAGAAAGATTTCTTAGCTAAGACTTCAGCCCTTACCTGAGGACATAAAAGCTAAACTTATGGATGCTTCTCTGGACAATTCTGCCTTGTTTGGACCTGCAGCTGCTAACCTTTTCAAATCACTGCAGGAAAAGGGTAAGGAACTGAAATATATTTTTGTTTTTCCATTACCTAAGAAATTACCCTGCAAAGCCTGTTTTTGTGTACAGACATTCCCATTACATACAGCCCAGAACAGAAAAGAGTGACAGGAGACCACAACAGCCTTGGGCCCCACCAGCAACTCAAACACCTAAGCATCCCTTTCCAGATAAGCAATCCTCTCTGACTGCTTTCCTCCTCCCACCCATATCCCACTTTCCCAGTGCCTATCTCTAGCCCTACCACCCTGAGAAAGCATAACCCAAGATGTCTGGGTCTTTGCAATTGTTCAAAAAGGGTACTAAATGGTGTGTGGGATCAAATACCCTTTTTCAGAGGCATCCCTCAACTGCACAGGGAATAAAACTGCCTTTTTCCCAGAAGTTCTGTTGGAATTACTGAGACAAGGGAAAATCCAGAGTATCCCCAAACATCAAATAAGCAAGGGATTTTATTCCAGATTATTCCTGGTGCCCAGGAAGGAAGGTCCCTGGATACCTATCCTTGACCTGTCCCATCTCAATACCTTCCTAAGAGTACTGACTTTCTGCATGCTGACCCTCCAGACCCTGTTCGCACTCATTCTGTCTCAAGCCTTTATGATTACCCTGGATATCAAAGATGCATATCTACACATTCCCATCCATCCCAAGTACAGGAAGTGTTTACACTTCTCTGGATCATCATGGCATTTTCAATTCTGTGCCTTGCCCTTTGGGCTTTCTACTGCACCAAGGATCTTCACCAAATGCCTTGACCAGTGATTGCCCACTGCAGATTCCAGGGAATACACATCTTTCCATATCTGGGATGACCTTCTCCTTCTAGTTACCTTCACAGAGGAGATGGAATGAAATATTGCCTTTACCATCCATTTTCTACAAAAAGTCAGGGGTTCACCATAAACTTAAAAAAAATCAGTTTTCACCCCCTCACAGGATCAAATTTTCCTAGGGTGCAGGATACAAGTAGATCTTATGAGGGTCTCTTCCCCCTGCCCCAAAAAGGTACAGGACCTCATCTATTACTTCCAAAACATTCTACTGGTTTACTACATTACAGCCAGAGAGTTCGTCAGGGTCTTGGGTCTCATGGCATCCACCATTCCCATGATCCCCTTAGCCTAACTCCACATGAGAAATGGCAACGGGATCTAAAATCAGTTTGGCTGCAGCACCAGCACCCCTTAGTATTCTCCATTCCCTTCATCCCCTGTCTGAAAACAGAACTTTAGTGGTGGATACTGTGACATTCCCACTCTGGGACAGTAATCAAGGAGCCTGAATCCTCACCACTGGCACTGGAAAGGGACATTCACCTGGAACAAAAATGGATACACTCAGTATTTCCAGATGCAGCTCTCTGCATCAAGCACAATTTCCCTTAAGAGCACACAGGGAACACACACAGTCCGGGGTCTGGGTTTCCCCCTCTGTCTAGATCCCCACTAATACTCCCCACTGGCACAGCTGTAGGGCTGAGTCCTCAGCAGAGTGTCCAAGCCAAGTCCTCCAACACCCTCTCCGTGAAACCAGTGCTTTGTGTCCCTAGTCCAAGTAGCTGACACACACACACTTTGAAATTTGATTTTCAGACACACACACACACACACACACACATATACACCTGGAAAAGGCTGGCACAGATTTACTAGCTATGCTCCCTTCTGCCCAGACTATAATGTTGTTACACTAGCACCAGACACCCCAAAGCCAGCTACTCTAAGGCTCTTACAAGGGTACCCAATTATACTAACTGAAATTACTATTAATACAAATGACAGTGTTTGGTCACTGCAGTAAGGCTTCCACGAGTGGCCAAAGTTTCACCAAATAGATGCAAGTCTTCTCAAAGTTTAAAATATTCTCTAAAGAACCAACCACAATGAAAAGTTTAACTATATTTAATAATAAATACAAGACCCTGAAAATACTAAATATCTATTTACAATAAATACCACAATTTCAATCACAGGCAAAATTAAAAATAACACAGGTGGACAGGTTCACACAGATACAGAAAACCAATACTTAACTAATCTCATTAGATTTTCCTGACTGATCTAAAGAATTACTATTCTCTGTTTACTTACTAAAGCAAGCCAAGCTGAAGTAGGTGAGAGATCCTTGTCAGGTTACAAAAACAGGGTGCTCTGAGACCTCAGTCTCACCTACTATTAAACATTATTTTTAATGAACGATTACAAAATGAGATCACATACATCTGGTCATCTGACTTATGGTTCCCATGCTTTCCCTCTTGGCTAGAAGCTGTCATGATTTAGCGTGTAAGTGTCAATAATACACATGGAGAGCCATGCTAAGATCTGCTGCAACTCCTAGAAGTCATAAAACAGTTTCAAACCTCTACGCTTCCAGAGCAGAAATTAGTTCACCCCAAAGACAATGCAGGAAGCTTCCTAGTAAAGACTTTCTCTGGCTGCACTGAGAACTGTAAGGTACAGGCCAGGTAATTTAATTTCAAATTATTTTTAAAGTTTAAGCTTAACCTTTTCTCTTCCAGTATCCTGTTACAATATATACATTTCAAGTTACAATAATCCATGTACATTTCTTCCTCTGTCCAGCAGGACACACTGTTGATACATTTTTAACACAAGCAACTTTACAAATACATTTCCAACACGTGCATCTGTACAGATCAGTTTGATATTCAGACAACATACAATTCTTTACTAAATTCCAGCTAGTTGTGCTGGCATATGTTACACATCCACTGCCCTACTTCACTTGGCAGAGCTGGCAATATCTCACATTGTCACAGATACATCAAGTGTCGCCTAACCCAGGACAACCCTAACACCCTCCTGCTCCTCGTCAAGATAATCTGCACAGCCACCTCAATCCTAGGTAGGGGAGCAACTTTTGGCCCCCTAAGAATACAAGGGATCTGGTCTCCCTCTCAAGTGAAGGAACACATCAAAGTAAGGGAGATGCAGGCACTGCTATTAACCATGCAACCATGCCACCCCTTATTACAGCCAGGACCTCTGAAGTTGTTCACAGACAATATGACAGTTCTCTGGTATGTCAACAAATGGGGGGAGGTGGACCAAATCCTATCCATTATGCAGACTGGTTATTCAGGCTTGGCAACTGACAGTAACATTCCAGGTAACCCTTCGGACAGTGTACATTCCATCCTCTCAAAATTATATAGCAGATTACCTGAGCAGGTCTCAGACACCATCCCATGAATGGATGCTTCAAAGAGATGTGTTTCTAGACACTGTCCACCAGTGGGGTATTCCTCAAACAGACCTTTTTGCCTCCCCTGTGAACAGACAACTTCCACAGTTTTGTGCTAGACAGACCCATCCTCTGGTCTGGAAAGTGGATGGCCTTTCTTTCTCTTGGAAGATGATGCTTCTATATGCATTCACTCCCTTCCCCTCATACCAAATGTCCTGTCCAAACTTCAGCACGACAAACTAAAAATATCTTGCTGGTGACCCCTTTTGGGCAAGACAGCACTGGTTCCTCTCCTCCTGCATTTAGCCAAGGGCAATCACCACAAGTTACCTCACAGAGTGGACCTCCTCACATAACACAAAGGGATCTTCATCCATCCCCACCTGCTGACTCTTCAGTTGACCTTGTGGGTAATAAGGTACTAAGTCTGAGGACATGCTCACAGTCCTGCAAGAGGTCAGGAAGCTAAATGATAGAAAATCTTACTTAGCAAAATGGAAGAGATTTTCAATCTGGTGCCTGAAATGAAATCAGGACCAATTAACAGTGGAAATTCCCCTGTTTTTTGACTTATTTGCATGAATTGCTCAACGCTGGTTTGGCTGACTCTTCAGTAAAAGCTCATATGTCAGCCATATCTACCTGTCTGCTTTGATCTCTCCCCTTAGCTAGCAGATTTGAGGCAAAACAATTTCTTAAAGACATCTTACACATTAAGCCTTCTAGGAAACCTGTTCTGCCTCCCTGGGACCTTAACTTTGTTTAGGAAAAGCTGACTCTCCCACCCTTCAAGTCAGCTTCCTCAGCTTCTCTTCAGCACTGTTCCTGTAAAACTGTGTTACTTCTAGCCTTAACTTCAGCCAGACTAGTGTCTGAGCTACAGGCCTTTATGGTATCTCCACCCTTCCTAGACTTCCACAAAGACAGGTGTATCCCTGCACACAAACCCCTCATTTATGCCCAAGGTAGTCAATGATACATCTCAAAATCAGTCCATATACTTAGCTACTTTTTTCCCTTCTCCCCAGAATACTAGTAAGAGAGTTCTCCATACTTTGGACGTCCGCTGGCAACTCAGATTTTATTTGGATAAAACCAAGGCTGTTAGAAAGTCAGCACAGGTTTTTGCTCCTTGTCACCACAGGGCCCTGGAATTGGCTGTGTCCAAGAAGACTACTTCCTCCTGGATTTCCAAGACGATTTCCTTCTACTACACTCACCATAGTAAGACTCTCCATTTCCCTGTTAGGGCTCATTCCACAAGAACTTTTGCCTCATCTGGGGCCTTTTTCAAGAGATTGGACACTAATTCAATTCTTGAAGTAGCTACATGGACCCGAGTCCATACCTTAACCAAACACTATAAATTAGATGTAATTTCTAAATCTAGAGCAGGATTTGCTAGAGCCATACTGCAGAGCTTCATGGAAAGCTCCTCAGCTACTCCCCCCTCCCTTACTTCATGAGCTTTGGTATTCTCCCTCATGTAACAAATACTCCAACAGATGAATAGAAGAACATAGAATAGTTGTATAAAATCTTTCCATAATGATATATGTCCCTCTCTTCTCTGTTGCAGTATTCCTGTTCCTCCATCCTTCCCCCTGGACTTGCTTCTTATTGGATGATTCTTACCTGACTTCCTTAGGCTGGCATTTCTCCTGGGGCAGTCAGTTCTGAGGATGGTGCGTGTGTAGTATGGCCATTGTCCAATCAGCCTATGTGCGACATGCCATGCACCCTACAGTATTAAAGTCTTTTGTATACTGGCCAACGTTACCTTAACTTTAGATCCTTGAGATTGATGGCTTCATCAAGGCAGTCTTCTGTAGAAATGTCTTCAAGAATGTTGAAAAAGCTACTTGGCAAAATCTTTGCAGCAGCACTACCAATATACCATTATCTCTTTTTGTTCAGAATATCTACTTTCGTCAGTTATACTGGTAAACCATCTGTAAAAAGGAAAGGTGGACACCCCCTACTTCTGCTCATTCCTGAACAAAACTAAAAGAAAAGGGCAGGGTAAATGTCTCCCAATTCAGAACTCTAACTGCAAAAGACCATAACAGAGAATGAAAGGATGGATTTCTGTCATGATGGTCTATCATGCATAAAATTGAAAGTTGTAGTAGGTGTTATATAATGAAACGACTGTCCTTCAAGGTTCTGGATAACCAGGGCAATATTCTATAGGATGTGAGGAACTGCTGAATCAAATGAGTAGTTAGGGAAAATGTGGGTTCAATTACAGGAACTTAAGGATGTGCTGTCCTAATCCCACTTTTCCCCTTGATTTACTGTCCAGACTAGAATGAAAGATGAAGGAATAAGCAGCAGTCAGGATCATAAGAGTACTCCATAAAGCATGCAGTCAAAGATGTTATTACTTAAGGAACAAAATCTTTGACCATCCCCCATTCCAAGGGTCTCCCAGCCAATGAACAGCAAATGGAAGTATATAACTAATCCAAGACGACACTGTCACATAATCAGAGATCTCCAGTCTACCATTAGGTAAAGGAAGAAACAAATGTTTAGATTTCCTAATCCCTGAGGTACGTTGCAAATAAAATGATGTGTCTTATGTTCATCCAACTTGTCTAGTAAGGATTCTCAAGGGTAACATTTTGCTTAAAAATAAACTACAAATATGAAATGTGTTGTTTAAAGTTGACTCGTACATAACCTTTGGGAACAATGAAAGATTAGTTCTCAGTGGAACTTTATTCTAGTTGACAGTAATGACAGGTTCTTCATATCATGATGTGAAGATCTAAGATCTAAGATCTTCCTATTTGAAGTAATTGCTACCAGAAACAATATTTTCCAGGACAGAAAACTTAAGGGCACAGGAAATAAAATGATGAAAAGATAAGGGCATTTTTTTCAAAAGCAGGACTACCAGTGTGGATGTTTGTGCAGGCAAAGAACCTATAGGCAAAGGTGTCCCAGCTTGCACAACTAGAATACGACCTAGCACTATTCACCCACTAACAAAAATCACTACCACCTTACGATCTCTTTCTAAGAAAATCTGCCATTTCATCACTGGCTTCCCTCAGCATGATCATCACTGCAACTTCTCAAAAAAGGCAAAATGGCTCCCCATTCAAGGGTAGAGACAACCTCCTCCTTATCTTATTTCTCATAAAAATCCTCTGCCAAGCACCCCACCCCACCTAACTACGAGACTAACTAAACTACATCCAACCTACACTACAATCTAAGCAGCCAATTAACTAAAGGCCCTTCTCTCATAACACCATCCACTAAACTATTCCACAAACCCCTTTTTCTTCTGTTCTTGCCCCTAAACTGCATCACCTGATCTTACTGAACTCAGAACTACAAATAGTTCAGACATCTGTTCAATGTTTAAGGTGTTTGCCTTACAAACACAAGGTGCAGGGTTTGAGTCTCACAAGGGATAATTGGCTCGGCTTTAAATGGCTCTCAAAGGCAGTTAGCGTAGTACTAATCTATGAAATTTATGAAATAGGGTAAAATAAATGATCTTTATGAAAAGAAGGGAGGGATTCCCATAGTTTGGGACCAAGGACTGAGAAAGCATGCCTTGTGCTTAGTTTGGGGGGGTTGTGTAGGAGAGGACAGGAGTGCTTAAGATGTCTAAGGATGAATATCAGTGCATCTCTAAACAGTCTGGAAGCTAGTGGAGGGAAGGTGTCATTCCTGACTAGTTTAAATAGGTAAGAGGCAAGTAGAAAATTCAGCACTTTGTTTCACAGGCAGCCAGTTAGCTTTTTCAATGGTTCTGCAGTGGGGTTAATTTCTTGTGGAGAGGGTGATGAATCTGCAAATGGTATCTGAAATGGACTGAGTGGTAGATATATTTATTTTAGAAGCTACAACAATTAGTAGGAGGAAGTATTCTAGCTACGCCAGTAATATATCTTTACATATAGCATTTCTACAGAGTCTGGATAGAAAAAGGGAAATACAATTAGCCCAGAATAGGAGAGAGCTGTTTTTTTGTGTATAGTCCAGATGGAGTTGGAAATTTAGGAAGGGGTCCAACCAAATCCCTAGGTACTTGAATGAAGAGATATTTTCAATAGTTTTATTAAGATGATCAAGGATTTTTAGAGGTCTGGAGATAGAAGTGAGCTTTTACTTAGTGCCAAATAGCATTGTTTTTGTTATAGAGGAATTTAGTAGTAATTGTTTATCATGGACCCACTGATTAAGGGCATGAAAATCAGCCTGAAGTTTGAGTTTGACAGACAAGACAGACTGGCTGGAGTAGGACAGAACCATGTCATCAGCATAAGGCAGGACAGGGAGATGCAGGGCAAGTCAAAAGGAAGTTTATCAATGTAGATAAAAAAGAGGAATGGTGCCAGAATAGATGCTTGGGGGAACACCTTTCTGCAGAGGCACTGATGTAGCAGTAGATGAAATAAAATTAACTGAAAAGTGGCGGTTAGAGGTGTTTTTTGAACCAGGGCAGTGTGTCATCCCTAATGCCTATTTCAGTGAGATAGTCTAGATGAACAGAGTATTAAAATGATCAAGGGCTCTGGGTCAGTAAAAATTGTTCTAGTAATTAGGCCTTTGTCCATTCCAAGAAAAATGTTGACATCAAATGTCCAGACAGCTGTGAATGTACTGTGAACAGACCAAAAGTCATGCTGCTTTTGAGAGAGAAGATGGTACTGATTGATATATCATGTGAGTTGGAAATAACTTATTTTTTCCAGAATCTTTCCTAAGGTAGGGAGAATAGAAATGGGTTGAACATCTGATGGACAGGAGGGATTGGGTTTCTTAGGCAGAGGTTTTACAATGGCATTCTTCCAGGTATGAAGCATAACATTAACAGAAATACACACATTATAGATGTCTTTCAATAGTGTTGTCTCCACAGTGATAAATATACCATGGGTGAAGGTTTACAGTACCATGGGGACTATCTAAAGTTCAATCTGTTCAAGTAGAGGGTAGATGTCCTTGGATGTGATGGTTCTGAAGTCGAATGAAGGGATGTATGAAGAGGAGATGGGTATGTCAGATGCAGACTGTCATTGGCTATAGAAAGAGCTGGGAAGCTTGCTGAAATAAGAAAAGAAATTACACACACAAAGTTGACAGGATGTGAAATTCATGGAGGTAAGGCTCTTTCATCCTGTAAGATGGTCAGTCTCTTTCTAGAAGTTTTTGGGTGATTTTATTAGTGAGGTTTGGTAAGATTTCATCAAGTGGCTTTTATGACGACGTATAACCTGCTTAGCACGGTTGTATAACTGGGTGCAACGCTGTCCATTTATAGTGGTAGGAAGTGCTTTCGAAGAATGCTATGCCCTGTCCCTGAGTTGTACAAAGCTTTAAACTTTTAGTTTAATCAGCTGTTATCTTTAGGTTTGTATAGTGTTTGGATTACTGGTAAGCATGAGTTTTGCAGGTCAGTCACTATGGAGCTGATTAGTTCCACAGCAGTATTGGGACAGGTGAGTTTAAAAGTGGTGACAAGTCAACTAAGGGGTCTGTCTATTTAAGATTGTTAATATTATTCCCATGTAACCCGGGTTGAACCTGGAAATGGCCAAATCTGAATAGTGCTCTACTCTGCTGATCAAAATTAAATAAATTAAACAAATGAATAAATATCCATTACAGAAAAAGGGATCCTGGCTGGTAGTTTAAAGTTGTTTATTAAATGCCTAAAAATTCAAGGACATTTAATTGCATCACATTTTGTCTTTTAAATGGTCAAGGGAAATTGGAATTGCATACTAATGAACCTTGATAAAGAAATAAAACCTGAAATTGCATAGTGATGAATCTTGATCACAGAGCTAATCCATATGGAAACTTTCATTCTAACAGGGGTTATACAACTATATTCCTTTCCAGCAAGCAACAGAATCTGTAAGACCTGATCCAAACTCTCAAACTTAGCAAAAGCTGTGTGTTCTCAAGCCATGTATGTAAATACAGGTGCTATGAATTTAGAAAATCTCTGACGGCTGTGGAGAGTAGAATTGGTTCAGGGAGTGAGAAACTCCGCACAAATGACAAAGCTGAAAAAATCATATGTGACTTTGCCAAGTTGCTTTAGCTATAATTAACTGTATACAATTCCTAAGTGCATATATCACCTCTTCCTGATTCAGTTTGAGGATAGTAAAGGAGTAACTGAACTTCTCCAAGATGGGACAAATCTATGACCATAATTAGCCAGGATTTGGTTTTGGATTTCAAAAATCAGGCAAGTGCAACTTGCAACTATAAAATTATGCATCTGAGAGCCCCATAGGAAGTTTGTATTAGAGTCAAGAAATAATGGAGGATATGTAGGGTTGTTAGAAACTCCTGGAAAATATTAGTAAAGGAATTACCGTTCAACAACTTTCAATATTGCACAGTTCCAAATGGAGCCTGCTGAAAGACAGCAGGGGAACTACAGTCCCTTCTTACTACTTTTTTTAAACAAGAATTATCTTTATTAAATTATCACTTATGACATAGGCAATTCATACATTTATATAAACGAAAACAAACCATATTGACATAGTCTTAGCAGCAAGCATTTTACATCACAGACTATACTTAAAAGCTACCCCATCATTGTCAAACATTATATAGCTCATTCAAATCCTGCCTTCTTTTAAATCTCATTCCTCCCCTATATGTACTGTTCCCAAAGTTCCCATTGTTTCCTATGTAAGTTGCGGCTACCCTTTTCTAAAGATCCCAATTCCAGTTGTTTTCTCTCTGTTACTATATTCAATACTTCAAGTATAGTTGGTTTAGAGTTTAGACTTTGATTTCCATTTTCTAGTGGCTGCTTTTTTGGCAGCCACCATAATTAGACTCAGCAAGGTCTTATTATGTCTAGGAAATTCCAATTCTGTATCATAGCTCAGAAAAATTATTTCCCTAGATACACCATTGATCACCCAGCATCTCTGATACAGTATTCTGCAAGGAATCTTTAAAGTCTGCCAGCTCATTGCACTCCTAGAAAAATATGTTCCCAATTACGTCTTTCTTCCCCATCACATCTGCAACATTTGTTCTTTACCTTAGGAAAAATTATCTTTGGAGTCTACTTGGTGTATAAAAAATATGTAAACATTTCCAAGCAAAAATCCTAAATTTTCTAGATTTTGTTGCACATTTGGGAGACAACAAATACCCCCATTGTTTCTTTGTGAACTACTTATTGAATTTCTCTTCCTGATCTTTTCTTGTCTCCTCTGACTGATTCTTACAGTTATGCAACATTTTGTACGCTCTACTAATCATTCATTTTTAATGGCAGCTTCTTTTCTAGATTCTACTAAAAACTCTTAACAGTGCTGGTCTTTCATTTAAGATCCCCCCTTATTTCTTTCTCTTTGCCTATATTCTGACATCAATCCTTGATAGGGAAGGCAATGTCTAACCTACAGTCCAAATACATTCTTGACTTCTTCCAATAATAATACCATTCCCTTTCTAGTTATTTGCTCCCAATACCTTGGTTCTTTTGCCAGTTTTCTCCAATAAATTCCAGTCCCCTCTTGCCTCTTGTCTGTATCCCTAACTGTTGTCATCCCTATAAGCAAAATCTCCTTTCTCTATTTCTGTGTTGGCTTAGTTCTTAGAATACTTTCTGCTACTTTATGCGTATAATATTCTGTGTGATTAATGTTATTCTCCTCTAGAGGTCTGCATCCAAAATCCCAGTCTCTCCTTGTTTCTTGAGTTCCTCCCTGTTTCATCATCATCCCTTTTCACTTTGAATTATAGGTTTCTATCTGTGCAATGTATAGGAGCCTTAATTGTGTAGCTCTGAAATATCCCTTCAAATTGGGCTTCCCAATCTGCCTTGCTCTACTGGAAAAATCAGCTTATCCCACTTGATTCTTGCCGTCTTCCCCTTCCAGAAGAAATCCTTCAGCTCTTTATTAATTGCTATCCACAGCTTCTCCACTGGTTGATAAAAAATATGCCTGACCTGTGTATAAGACTATAAGGGACTAAAAGCAATTAACGTCTTGTATCTTACTAGCTTCCAATTTTTCAGTTTTAGTATTATCTTTTGTTTAGTCACATCCCACATATCCATAGTTACCACATCAGAACCATTATTAATCCATACTCTTAAATACTTAATTTTATCACGTCCCTGTAAATATGGAAATTGCTGATCCACTTCGTGTATGGGTACATAATATACTGCTATTGTCTTTGTTTTAGCGTCATTAATTTTGCATCCCAAAAAGATTACACTGTAATGTCCTTTTCTGGTTCTGTCAGGTATAAATTAATATCATTTGCAAATAGAGCCAGCTGTTCTTGACTACCATGCCAATTATATCCTTGAATTTCGGAGTCCCTTTTTTCTTTGCCAGTGGTTCTAAATGTAATGTAAATAACAAAGGGGAAAGAGGACACCCCTGCCTGGCTTCACTGCTCAATAAGAAATTATCAGAGAGGAACTCACCCATTTTAATTTTTGCCTTTGATCCCTCATATATTCTCCTAATCAACCTTATAATTTTATCAGGGAATGCAAATGCTTCCATTGCCCTGCTGATAAAGTCCCAGCTTACTCTGTCAAATTCCTTTCTCTGCATCAAGACCCACCACCAACAGTGGTATTTTCTTACATTCCACTTCCCTCTGGATCATCAATGTTCTGTTAATGTTGTCAAATGTTGGTCTCCCCTCCACAGAACCACAATGATCCATATCTATCAATTTGGCATCACATTTGCCATTCTTTAGCCATTACAGACAAACACTTTATAATCATGGTTTAATATTGAAATGTGCCTGTGTAAAGCTGGATCTGATGGATCTTTACCCTCTTTAGGTATTACAGCTACCACTGCTTTCTTCCAAGATGTTGTCACTTCCCTCCTCATAAAATACTGTTAAACAAGCCTTATACATCTTTATCATTTTTCCCTCCTAGCTTCAAAACTTCCACAGGAATACCATCTATTCCTGGGGACTTTCCTGTAGATTGGTTATGCATTACCATTTTATCTCATCTCCTATCCTGTTAGTAATTGAGCCTCATCTACCTCTTTCATAAACATTGCCATTTGTATCTTTTATTGATTTCCATATTTCTCTGCTTTATACAGACTTTCACAGAATTTCTGAAATATTTCTAATACTTCTACAGGGTCTCTTGTCATCTTCCCTGTTATAGGCTCCCTAAGCTTGGTGACAGCCCTTTCTACTTTCTGTTGCCTGAGTTGTTATGCTAAAGGTTTTGCACTATAGAGTTTTCAAAAAAATAGTTGCCTAACAGCAAACTTTCTGAACTCATGCATATTACTGAAGTAATCCCTTATTTTCTGTTTAGCATTTTGCAGCTGCTCCTCTTCTTGTTTTATGGGATTCCCCCTATTTTGCAATAGTTCAACATTTGCCAGTCCCTCTAAATAATTTTTGGTACTTCTTAGCCATAGCTCCCTTTTATTTACACACCATTTTTAATCTCCTCTTTAATTTATCCAATAACTAGCTATATTTTCAGAAGAAATTTCTATCTTCTCCAATAGCTCCTGAATAATTTTCACTACCCATTCCTTAAATTCCTCTCTTTTCAACAGATAAGTGGGAAAGCACCCACGTCTCATTTTGATTGCATTATCTTGTGTTTTTCCTTTAGTTATTATTGGTGCATGATCTGAAACAGTTATTGGGTGCATATCAAGACCTTCAATTAAATGCACATGATCCTGTTAAACATAAATTCGGTCAAGTCTAGCCCAGTTTTTGTATCTTGGGGAATAATATGTAAATTCACTCTGAAGTCCTAGTACTGAATTCACATCTTCCATGCCAAATATCTTCAAAAATCATCTACCCTCCTTTGTTATATTTTCCCTTCTGGACCACCCAGATACATCTTCACTATTGCAAATCAAATTCTAGTCCCCACCTATAAGTAATATTCCTTGATGAAAGCTGATTATTTTTCCCAGAATTTTCTTAAGCTCCATTAAATTAGTTTTATGTGAAATATAAATACATACCAGTGCAATCTTCCTCCCTTGCCAGTAGCCCCTTAGTGCTACAAATCTAAATTCTTTTTTTTAACCTCTTTTATCACTACTGGAACTCCTCTTGCAATTAAAAAAAGTACTCCTCTTATCCTTTGCCCCAGGTATTCTGCTGAATAACCATTCTGAAAACCTTTATCAAATTCACAAGTTCACGTCTTCCCAAGTGCGTCTCATGTAGCATAGCTTTTTGCACAATACATTTTTAATATACTTTACTACTCTTTCTTTTTTGTATTTATCTATGGGACCATTGACATTTAAAGACATTACAGAAAGCATCATTTTCTTAAAATGTTATTATTCCCACCTTTTATGGATAACTTTTTTGTTAAACGTCTAGTTCCAGCTTTTGTGTTACATGCATACCCTGTTTGGTAGGTTGATCTTTTAAACAGTTGTTTCTTGTCATATTCATTTAAGCCAATGTGACATCTTACAAAACTTTTTCTTTTACAGAAAACCCTAAATAAACACCCCAATATCCCCTAAAACTTAAGTTAATAACACTGAAAACTATTTACATTTTCAAATATTGAAGTTTTATCCTCTTAATAGGAACAAATGTTCCAAACTGATAGCCACACTCGGACTTGCGTTAACCTAAAAGAAAGGTCATCCATGCTAAAAAGCATTGTGTAGCCTATGCTTGTACTAAATGCTATCTGGTTTTGTCTTGTCTTTCAGCTGGAAAAACAACTGAGTGCTTTCAGAAAACTTCATCTCCCAGCCATTTCTCTTTATCAGATTGTTTCCTAGAGACATGAGAACCAGATACAAAACTGTTAAGCATACATTTATTTACTAGAAAAAAGCCTTATAAATTCAATATTATCTTTCATTTACTTGCTTTCCTTTTAAAACTTGTTACTAGATCAAGCTAAAGGGCCTTAATCCAGACATTCTCCTATGCAAGAAAGAGAAAAAACACACTCATTTTTCTTTTGTCATGCTCTTTTAACCAGAGTTTTCTTCTTCTTTTAACACTGTAGTGCCTACATTTCTTAAAACTGAACAAGGACAAAGAAAAAAGAAAAAAGAAAAAAATTAGGAGAACCTATTTATATTAGTAGCCCCATTACACTTAAAATAACTGAGAAAACTTTACTTTATAGCATGCAGAGAAAATTATAACTATTAAAATAGTACCATTAAGAAAAAAATATATTTTAATTACAGTTAACTTTCTCCCTCCTTTTCCCCTCTCCTAAGTATTTTTCCAAAAATGAATGGCATGAAGCACGGCATATGCTTTAGAGTCCCCTACACGTTCAACAAAGTCCAAAAAGTTGCAATATTTCCAGTTTTTCTTGTTCTGTCATGTGAGAGAGAACTTCTTCCATTTTTTTCCAGCCTTTTGTTGTTTGAGTTGATATACTAAATCAGTGTTTATTTTAATCAGGTCTGTGCAGTTGTCTTATACTTTCCTCTAGGTTACGGAAGTCATGTCTGAAGCTTGCACTGCTTTTTTTGCTGAACCGCTGCAGTAGTTTTCCCAGTCAGTGTTTGTTCCTCACCTTTTGTAGCTGATTTTCCTTCAGGTCCTCTGTACTTCTTTCTTCCTGGCATCCAGGCAGTGCACTTACTAGCCGGTTACTGAAATTTACCCAAAAGCACAGGTCCACTGTTGTCTCTGCTAAATTTCTGTTTTAACACTGGGAGAAAAAGAAGTTACGTACTCACCATAATATTCCATCTGACTAGTTGTACTTCATTTGTCTTCAATCAAGTTTGCTGACTAACAGGTATCATATACCCGAACCAATATCACCTTATCATAACAGGAATCTCCGTGACACTCCTGTTCGTGGATAGAGTCAAGGACCATATACTTTATACAAAGCTAAACACAGCCTACATCCATGATAAGGTCAGAGGGAAGGAGCGGGGGAAGGTTGAAGACAAATGAAGTACAACTATTCAGATGTAACGTTATGGTGAGTACATAACTTCATTATCTGAAGCAGTTTACTTCATTCGATCTTCAACCTGTTGGTCAGAGTCCCCAGCTATCATAAATTCCTGGGTGGCCCTCATGGAAGGATATTCCAGAGCACTGCAAAGCCAAAGGATGCTCTATTCTGAGACATAATATCCAACTTGTAATGAGAAATGAAGGTATGAGATGAGGACCAAGTAGCTGGTGAGCATATATCATCCAGACACACCCAAGACCAGAAGGCAGCTGATGTAGCCATAGATCGGGTGGAATGTGCCTTCACTTGTCCTGGCAGGGACCTACATTTCACCTTGTAGGCTCAAGCAATGCACAAGGAAATCCAGCAAGCAACTGTTACCTTGGAAACTGGCTTGCCTAAAAAAGGTTTAGCATAAACCAAGAATAACTGGTCAGATTTGCGAAAAGGTTTCGACCTATGTAAATAAAATCTCAGTTGTCTATGAACATCAAGCAGATGCAACTTGTATTCCCCTTTGTTCTGGAAACTAGGGAAGAAAACTGGTAAAGTTATCATCTGGTTAATACTGGCTTCTGAGGCCACATTTGGAAGAAAGGATGGATTAATACAAAACAACACTCTATCCTTGTGAAAGATCACATAAGGCACTTTAATAGAAAGAGCTTGAAGCTCTGACACTCTTCTAGCTGAGGTAATGGCCACCAAGAAAGCAATTTTCCATGTCAAAAACTGTAGATCAACTGAAGCTGCAGGTTGGATGGGTGTAGAAACCAATGCCTGTAAGACTAAGGTAAGATCCCACACAGGCGTAGGGTCCTTTACCAGAGCTCTAAGTAAAAAGATCCCCTTAAGGAAGGCCTTACAAAGTTTGGAAGAAACCAGGGAAGACATATTCACCCCCACATGAAAATTGGAGATAGCTGCCGGATGCACCTTAACTGTGAAAGAAATAGCACCCTGTTGGAAGATGCTGGCCAAAAAATCTAAGACTGCTAAAAGAGGAGCCATGAAAGGATCCAAAGCCCACTGAGTGTCCCATATGGAAAAACATCTCCATTTACTACAATACACCTTTCAGGTGGAGGATGTGTGAACCGCCACCAAAATGGACTTTACAGGGGATGATAATTCGGGAGTCCTGATAATCAAGGGAACTGGAGCAGCCAAGCCGTGAGCTTGAGACTGCCCAGATCTGGGTGAGGGATCCCTGAGGAATGAGAAAGAAGATCCAGAACTGGATCAAACGTCCATGAAGGAACAACTAGGTGAGACCACAATGAGGGAAACCAAACCTGGTAAGGCCAGAATGGGGCTATGAGGATAACCATGCTCCCCAGCCTTTGAGCTTTCTGAAGAAGCTTGGACATAAGCAGAAGTGGAGGATAAGCATACAGGAGACTGGGAGGCCAAGCATGAACCGGTGCGTCTCTGGGGGCTTCCCCCACCAGGCAATTCGAAGTGAAAAACTCACTGCATTTCATGTTGGAACGAGATGTGAAGAGATTGCAGCAAGGCTGACCCCACTTTAGAAAGATCTGTTCTGCTACTGAAGGATTCAGAGACCACTCGTAAGGCATCAGGATCAATCTGCTAAGCCTGTCCGCTAGAATGTTGGAACACCCCGGAATGTGCATCGCTACTACAAAGGAGCTGGTGGAGATCACCCATTCCCACACTCTCATGGCTTCTCAACAGAGGGGGTAAGATCTGGTTCCCCCTTGTTTGTTGATGTACCAGACTACTGATATATTGTCTGTCTGAATGGCAATTATCCCTAGAGGGAGATGGACATGAAGTGCTTGCAAAGCCAGAAGAACCGCGCTCATCTCTAGAACAATTATATGCAAGTCAGTCTCGGGGGGGGGGGCATGTGCCTTGGACCGTCCTTCCCGAGCAGTGCAACTCCTAGTTGGGAGGTGTCTGTGGTCACCGTAGTTTTGGGAAAAACAGGGTAAAAGGCACATCCCTTGAGGATATCCAGAGATTGAATCCACCACTGAAGGGAGTCCCTGCATGCCCTCGAGATTCTCACTGGAAAGGGGAGAGGAAGGTCTAACAGGGACCACTGGACCGCAAGTGTCCACTAAAGAGCTCTCATATGAAGGTGAGCTAACGGTAGGAGATTGATTGTGGCAATCATGGAACCTAATGCTATGAAAACAGCTGCGGCTGTGGGGACCTGAGCATGAAGAATTTGTAAGACATGCAATCTTAAACTGCGTATCCTGTCCAGGATGAGAAAAACCCTCATTTGAAGAGTGTCCAAACATGCCCCAATAAAGTCCAGAATCTTGACTGGCTTTAGAGAAGATTTGTTCAGATTGATGGTAATACCCATAATGTTTGAAGTAATCCCTGGCCTGACACAGTAGATGCTCAGAGGGGGCAGCAAAGAGCCAATCATCCAGGTACAGAAAAAGATTGTTCGCTGACTGGATGAAGTAATCCCTTGCCTGACACAGTAGATGCTCTGAGGGGGCAGCAAAGAGCCAATCATCCAGGTATGGAAAGACTTGAATACTCTGGAGCCTCAGGTGAGCTGCTACAACCACCATCACTTTGGTAAACACCCTGGGGACTGTGATGAGACCAAAGGGATGGGCTCTGAACTGGTAGTGATTGGCTCCAGCTGGAAGCAAAGAAACCTCCGGGAGCACCTGTCCATTTTGACGTGGTAGTAAGCATCCTGGAGATCAATCAAGCACATCCAATCTGTGGCCTGCAGAAAAGGCAGGGTAGATTGAAGCATGACCATCCAGAATTTTGTCTTGGTTACTGACAGGTTCAATGTGGACAGATCCAAGATAGGTCTGAGGTCCCCCATTTTCTTTGGCACTAAAAAGAACCTGGAGTAAATGCCAGATCTGGACTGCTCTGGGGGGACCAGTTGGATGACTCGTTTCTGCAGCAGCTTTCCTATTTCTAGTGCTGCCTCCTCCCATTGCAAGGGTGGGACATCTGGGAGGAGTCTGTTTGGATGGGGATGTTCCTCGAATAGAACAAAATATCCTCTGGAAATGATTTGCAACACCCAGCGATATTTCTTAATGGACTACCATGCCTTCGGGTGTAGCGACAGGCAACCCCCGACTGCCTCCAGAGATGAACAATTGGGCAACCCCTCAGGGCTGCTGCCCAGGTCACTCCAAAAAGGGTTCTCAGGACCCAAAATTCCTAGGATCCCCTCTGCTTCTTGGGCGGCGTCTGTTCTGACCCCCTCTGCCTCTGGGGGATGGAGAATCCTCAGACTCCTGGGAAAATGCCTGAGACTTCTGGAACCACATCTTCTTTGTTCCTTGCTGATTCCTGGAAAAGGATCTTTGAGGAGAGGAGAAACAGATCTCGATGGCAGACAGTGTCTTCCCATCCTTCTCACTCTGGACCAGAGTCTCTTTCACTGACTTCCTGAAGAGTGAAGAACCATCATGGGGGGTTGGTGAAAGATGCCTTAAAGGACTCAGAAAACTGACACAACCGGAGCCAGGTGTGATACCGGATAGCAACGCCTGTTCTGGCCACCCTTGCAGCCCCCTCCGTACCATGAGACAGCAGTAGCATGGAAGTGTTGTCAACCACTTTTAGAGTAGCCATTCGAGCAGAGGTCTTTTTGTCCGCCGCCAACATGGACACTGGGGTAGACTCTGATTTCCTTCACTAGATCTCTCTGGAGTCTAATGACGTGTGCCATATAGTTCAGTGCCCTCACTGAGAAGGTCACTGATGCATATACTCACTTTCCAACATGGTCCATCACTATTGATTCTCGATCATGGGGGGTGAACCGTGGAGCTCCTTCATTGTGGCAGCTACCACCATCATCGCATCTATCAGGGACCCTTTGTTCCTGTCTGATGGGGGACTCAATACTTTGTTGGGGAGCTTAGGATTGGCCTTTATGGTGTCCGGTTCCTTCCATGCCCTAGATGTTATCAAATCCATGAGTGGATCAGCAGGAGGGGACACCTAAGAGGTAGATGGGCCAGAGATGAATGCCTCCAGGAACAGACTCGTCTGAGATCAGTTTGGGGCTGACCCCCCCCCCCCCTCTGGCGGAGGAGCTTCCAAAGGAGACATCCTCGGGGGGGTGACCTTGGGGAACCTTCCTCTTCATCCAAGTCCATGTCTTCTGTGAGGGACTCTGGTGGAGAGTCCAAGGGCATCCTCTTACACTTACGTTTGCAGGGTACCTCCTCAGGGGGACCCTCCGAGGAGGACTCACAAACCTCTTGATGTTCCACCAGAACTTCCTGGGGCATCGCGACCACAGGCTGTCCCTGAGATGGCAAGATGGCCAAAACCACATTCAGAGCCAAGGGGGTCTGGACGGAGTCCGAGGACTAAATGGTCAGAGGCCTCGACACAGAGAGAACCCTCTCCACCATGTCGAATGCAGAGGGCAAGCGAACCTCTTGGAGCATAATGGCAGGGCCCGTCCCCTTCTGACCTGACAGGGGAGTTGGAGCCGAGCCTCCAGGAGCTGAGATGCCAAGAGGGATGCTCCTCTCCGAAGCACTCTGAGCAGACAGCACCCCCCTCGTATCTGACCCCGAGGCTATGGCTCTGAAAGCCTGGATCCGATCCCGTCGGATGTGACAAGCTCAAGACAATGGCTGGCATCAAGGTACATGGTACTGTCGGTGCCAACCCCGAGAGTCCTCAGATCCAAGAACTCTGAAACTGCCAGTCAGATCGGAGAAGGAGTTACTGGTCAGAACAAAGGTTGCAAGGAGCTCCCTCCAGAGGCGGAGGGTGCCAGGAAGGCCCCATCCGGATCTGGGTCTGGATAAATCTCCACATCATCTTGCCAATCTCTGCTTCACTGAGACTTTGAGTGGAGTGGGAGGATGCCATCGAAACTTGTCGGGAGAGCCGGTGGGGAGATGTCCCCGTCCTTACTGGGGACCGGCTACAAATCTCCTCGGGCTCGGGGGAGAACCTGGGGGAATGCAAACGAGGAGATCAAGGCCTAGTCGCAGGCCTAACTTTTGGTGGCGGACCCACCTTCAACAAGCGGTTGGGGGACCTCTTGCGGGAACGGTCTTTCCTGGCCTTGTCCCCTTACCCGGACCTATTGGTGGGAGTTTTGAATCCCAGAGGCCGGGGAAGAGGAATTAGAAGCAGCACCCACTGCTATCCCTACTGGAGAAGAAGGGACAGTATTCCCTGAAGAGGGGAGCAATCTCTTCAGTATCAGTTTGTCCCGCCTGTCCTTAAGAGCCCTGGGGCTGAAACCAGTGCAAATAGGACAGGGGGACTTGAGGTGATCTGCACTGAGGCAAATCACACACAGAGTGTGGCCATCTGCTGTGGACAGCTTATGGCCATACTCTGTGCATTTCCTAAACCCTGCCTTAGGGGCTTCTGCCATACCCAACACAGGTCCAAAAGGCACACACACACACACACACACACACACACACACACACACACACACACACACACACACACACACACACACACACACGCTCTTCAGATATGAAAGGAGAGGAGAAGTTGTTTTTTTTTTTTAATATCCAACGCAGACATGAGTAAAAACAGAATAAAGTTCACTTACGTGACCCACTAGCTCAAGCTCAGAAACCATGCTTGTAACCACTATGGTGGCAAACGAGATCTGAAGGGAGAAGGGAGACAAGGGGCATTATGGGTAAGGGGAGGAGTCTGGAGCTCGGATCCATAGCTGGAAAAGGTGGCCGTGTCAGATCTGATGTGGATCCGAAATCCACAGGTTGAATATCAAATGAAGTAAACTACTTCAGATCTAGACTTAAGCTATTACAGAATGTGAAGCCATCTTGGAAGTTGTCCCTCCTTACTTCTTGAAGTAATGTACTACAGACATATTGCACAACTGGCTCTGAATGATGCTAGACCACATGCGGTGAAATAAAACCCAGATCTTTCACATTCGGTTTTATCAGTTTGAAAAAAATGATGTGGAGCTTCCTCTGACAAAAGTCCTAGACTCCCTGGGTGGACGGAATGCCTAGGTTAGCTCCTAAGCTGTGGACTGAAGTAACCATAATCAGAACTGTTGCCATTACGGGATAATCACTATAAAGACAAATAGTGAAGGATCATCTACTGCTATGTCTCTCAGCTGACTTTGTGAGAGACAGGATCTCCTCTTTAACAGGCTATCCTGTACTGGTTTTACTGTCTTACCAAAGTCTGAAATGAGGGAATGTAGGAATAAGACCTACTATATATACTCTGATCTTTACTGATAATCCCAGACACAGCATTCCAGTGGTAATTAAGGGTCCTTTCAGAAGAATGAACAGTATTATAGTTGCATGCTATCAAAGTACAAGGCAGAATTAGCCTAAGGGCCATTTTCATCTAACAAGCACACACCCTGAAGAGGTACCTCATTCCTCCAGATGGCAAGGCAACTTTGCTTGGGGAAGAATTTAAGGCTACCTATCCAACTGTCATAATTCTTCTTAAATTAGACAGGTTATCACAATGTTTAATATGTGTAGGCAATTTATTCCTGAGATGGGTTAAACTGTGGAAGATGAACCTATCATGCCAGTGGAAGATGAACCTATCATGCCAGTAAGTTCTATTTATCTGGTGATGGAGCTTTAGATACTTTGCACGGGTAACTGTGGAATAATTCACTTTGTAGCGCTGAAGGAGATTAAAGAGGTTGGGGTACTCTGTGGCAAGAAAAGCCAAATACAGATCAGGATGTAGAAAACCTTAACAGACAGTGCAGGGACAGAGTTTTTGAGCCTGTCCTGGGAAGCTAATGACCCAAGTGTGGTTTAACCCTATATGTGGCTGATAACACAAGAAGGGAAAATTCTTGGCTCTTTTTAATACCATCAAAACAGATGCTGCAAAACAGCAAAGTGAAGCGAGAACCATCCAAACAGGGGAAGATGTACATTTTAATCCTCAGTGATAAATGGAAGAAGGAATGACTAAACTGGCAAAAATATGAGGAACAGATGCACTCTCAAGAGAAAAAGTTTGAAATGAATGCCTTGACCTCACAATCGGAAAGTGAGAAACATTTTATGAGCTGAAGTCACCAAATAAGCATTCTGATGAGTCCTCTTTGTTCAAGACCAACAACGTCTGAAAAGAAAGCACTATCAACTTCTTACAATGAACCAATGCAATATGATCTTTCATGTTCAAGACCAACTTTAAGCTTCCCATATGCTTCAAGACCAAGTAAAAATGTAGGAATAATATGTCCTTTTCTTCTGGGGAATTAGTTCCATAACCCATTTCTTTAAAACACTGCATACTTTGCACCATATCTGGTTCTGAAGTATGCATGGCACATTAATAATATTGCACAATAATAAAATGAATGTCTCCAATCTACTTTCTGTGAACTCAAACTTACTTGGGTCATGTCATTAAATTACATGGTTAAACTACCCAAGTTGAGCTGTGGCCATATGATTTTGATTGGGCATCCCACTATTTAATACTGCAATGGCCTTTTACAAGGTAGAAGGTATTACAGCCGCTGCACTCTTCTCTTCAGAGGTCTGACTTCTAGCTCCATAGAAAGTCTTTTGAAGAATGCTGCAAAAGATACTGATGGGATTCCTAATACTGCACCACTTCTGACAAAGATACTGAGGAAATCCTGTCCTTTGAAACCAATAAGAGTAATAGAAAGGCAAGTGTTGAACTGAGTTAAAGCAGCAGAATTCTGCACAACAGTCCCAATGGGTTGAGAGGACTCATCATCCAATAAGAATAAAATCAGAACTGAGATGCAGGCATTTTTATCAATGATATTGTCAATAAAATCCATTTCACTGACCAGTCATCTAAGAAGTCTTGTTAATACAGCAAGGAAAACTTGTTTCTGTATAGGAGCACTGGGGACATTAGAATTAAGCCTTCAGTACTACTACAACAAATAAAAACTGCAGGACTGCTGGACTTTCCGGTCCAGCTGGTGAATCTGGGAATCTTGAGGCAATGTTACAACTGCCTCATGTACAAAGACAACCGTCTCCTCCTCCCAACAAATTCCAACACATGAGAGATGCAACCATATAGCCAAACTGGAGGCTAAGCTCTCTCAACTCAGTACTGGCGTAACCAGTCATGAGGAGAAGGAAACCACACTCACTACAATTCCAGTCTCACATAGACCTACCACAACAGCAAACCAAACACATAAACACACAAAAACATACTCGGAGGCTCGAAATAAAAATCTGCCTAAGCAGCAGAGACCTCCAAAGCAGACACCCAAGCAACCACTACCCCAATACAAAACACGTGCAACACATAGCTCACAAAGCCAGTGTGCCGAACAGTCACAGCCCTTAAGGCTAAACAACACACCTGATACACTTGTAATAGGTGACTCTATCGTCAGGCACACTGACGTCCCACTCACCAGGCTGAACAAGGAGAAGGTCATGGTGAGCTGCCTGTCGGGCGCTAGGATCCGCCACATAACACAAGCACTCAGGTCACTCCAAGGCAAGTACAAATATGACTTGGTCATTGTCCATGCTGGTGTAAATGACCGGAGACGTACCTCCCTGGACTACATGAAAAGAGACATAGAAGAGCTCTCTGAGCATGTAGCCCAGGCCGGTATGACCCTGACCTTGAGTAGCATCTTACCCTCACCAAGAATGATGCCACAATATGAAGACAAGATGATCAATTTCAACAACTGGCTTAAGTATTGGTGTCATTCAAAGGGGATCCAATGCCTGTCAGCCTGGGATGACATGCTCGACAAGCCACGATGCTTCACTAGGGACGGCTTGCTTCTGTCACCCCTGGGCTTTCGGATATTGGCAAAGGCCCTTGCTACCCCCATAGTGCCTTTTTTAGGCAAGGCTCAAAAGACAAACCCACCTCCATAGGTATCACAAGGGATAAGAAACTAAGAGTAATGTTACTCAACGCCAGAAGGCTAAACCTCAAGATGCATGCACTTGAAACTCTCCTTAGCATGGAGAACACTGATATCTGTGCAGTAACAGAAACCTGGTTCAAGGCTCCCGAGAGCACCCCAGCACTTCCAGGTTATACCTCATACCATGCTTTTCGGCCCCAAAACTTGGACCAAACCACAAAAGGAGGGGGAATATCAATATTCGTCAAAGATACCCACACCTCCAGATTGGTGACACAGCACGAAGCATCAGAGACTATCCATGTGCAACAGTGGGTAAAACTGCCTTCCAGTTTATAGCCTGCTACAGACCACCCTCCCAAACCCAGGAACCCCACCCGGCCTTCCTGAGAACACTGGAAAATATGAAGGTCTCTCCAAACACCATTATATTGAGTGACTTCAACTACCCAAACATAGACTGGGAGCATTACTCTAGCTCCAACACCCTAGCCCAAAGGTTCCTAGAATTTATAAACTCAAATGCTATGGAACAACTTGTTACCACTCCCACAAGAGGGGAAAACATACTGGACCTGATCATTACCAACATGGGGACTCTATGCTCCAGACCAGAAGTGTATCCCTCACTGGTAAGATCAGACCATAAACTAATCTCACTGGATATTCACATCCCGACCCCACCCCCTGCCCAGAAAACCACAGTGAAAAACTTCTCTAAAGCAAATTTCACACTCCTCAAGACCGAAGGGGAATCCTTCAAAGCCCCCGGGCCTGTGGAAAATACGGCCCAGACCGCAGAATCCTTTATAAACGCATTCTATGAACATCTTCAGGAATGCATGGATCATGCAATCCCAAATAAAACCAAGACCCAATCCTCCAAAGGCAGACGTCCTGTCTGGTGGACCCCAGCCATAAACAAACTATACAACAGGAGGAGGAAGCTACTACATGATAGAGCAAAATCCCAAAAAGGGAAGGCATCTCTGAAAAGTATTAGCAAAAAACTACGGGCACTCACAAAATCATCTAAGGCCAGCCTAGAGAGAAAAACTTCACAGGACACTAAGGATAATCACAAGGCTTTCTTTAGTTATGTTAGGAACCTAGGTGGGAATTCCCAGATATGCTCAGAATTAGTCCAAAATGACAAAAAATACACTGAACCCACAGACACCGCCAACATCCTAGCTGACAGGTTCAGCGCAAACTCCCCCCCCTCCCCACCAAAAGGGCAAATATCTATCCCAGCAGAGTGCTGCCCCCCTGACATCTCAGATGCTCAGGTAAGAGCCGCCTCCAAAGCAAAAACACAGCATCAATGGGACCAGACGGTGTCCCGGGCTGCGTCCTACATGAACTCCAAGAAGAGCTAAACCCAAACATAAAACTACTGTTTAACCTCAGCCTTACTACAGGATATGTAACCAAAGAGTGGCGTACAGCAACAGTGGTCCCTCTCCACAAAGGTGGTGCCCCAACGGATCCTGGAAACTATCGCCCCATAAGCCTGACTAGCTTGGTCTGCAAAGCTATGGAAAGGATCATTATGGACCTCATAAATAAAGATATTGGGGACCTACAGACACTAGATCCTACCCAGTTCAGCTTTGTTAAGGGCAGATCCTGCCTCTTAAACCTGGTCAATTTCTTTGAAACAGTCACCAAGGCCATTGACGAGGGGAAGGTGGTCCACACAGCCTACCTGGACCTCGCAAAAGCCTTCGATACAATACCCCACTCGGGCATTATAGATAAGCTCACCAGCTTAAATTTAAACCCTTATGTCACTAGATGGGTTGCAAACTGGCACAAGGACAGAACCCACATGGTTAGAATTGCTGGAGCCATGTCAGACTCCAAACCAGTTACAAGTGGCGTCCCACAAGGCTCAGTCCTGGGACCTCTCTTGCTTGGTATATATTTCTTGGAGGTACAGGCCAACACGGAAGGACTATGGCTGAATAAGTTCGCGGATGACTGCAAACTGGGTGCCATAATCGACTCTCCATTCGACACAAGCATCCTCCAAAAGGGCCTCATAGAAACAGACAACTGGTGCCACAGCCATGGCCTCAAGCTAAATGCCAAAACGTGTACAGTCATCCCCTTTGGCAAAAACAAAGTGCCCACAAATTACCACATAGGTGGTAATCCATTAAGTACGGAAGAAGTAATTAGGGACCTGGGGACCCAAGTTGATAGCAATCTCTCATTTGACAACCACGTGGCCAAAGTGGTTAGAAAAACATTTTATATTGCCTACCTAATCATGAAGGGATTCACATCTAGATCAGGGGAGGTCATCGTGCCTCTTTATTCATCCCTCATCAGGCCCATAATTGAGTACAATGCCCCTTTTGGGATGTACCTTACCAGACACCTGCGGCAACTGGAAAAACCCCAAAAGTACCTCACCAAGAGGATCAAAGGGCTCAAACAGATGCCATATGCTGCCCGGTTAAAGAAACTCCAGCTCTACTCAGTGGCATACCGCCTGCTCAGAGGCAATCTGTGCCTGACGTATAAAGCCATGTCCAACCCAGAATTAATGGACATGCTGCACCTCAGAAAATCCAAATCCCATCGAGCTACGCGCTCGAGAGACTTGAACCTCAGCACTGAAATAAATAGGACATGCTGGAGGGACAGATTCATAACCCAGAGGCTCCCTTCACTCTGGAATAAAATCCTTGTCCAGGTTAGGCAGAGTCCCTCACTTACTCTCTTCAAGAGGAATCTTGATGAGTGGATGGGAGATCATAGGTTTACCCCGGGTATCACTTCTGTGTCATTGTTAGACAAAGGCACAGTATACTAACCTCGAAAAAGGGCATAGCAAAATTAATTTAAAATGGGTGGTGAAAGCCAAACACACTCTGGCTAGGCTTATAAATGCCCTAGGGCAGATAGCCTAGTATGAACCTATGAACTAAAGCAACTTATTTGACAATGAAAAATATAAAGAATGGTTCTCATATCTATCTATCTTCTCTTCCACTGACAAAGAAAAAAACATACACACTCCCACACTATAACGGCACTCCAGTGTTAAACTGAAGAACTGACAAGCACAATTCTGTCATCCACATAAAACATACAGACAGGATGTTTGAAATGAAACACCATTTTTGACAACACTAACCCTTGTGAGGAAAATAACTTCTGTAAAATATAAGTGAAGGCTGTAACCTTCTCTAGAGGACTAATTATACATAAACAGAACTGAATACAGTAAAAGCTTGGGACTGAGATGCAACTGGAATAGACAGAAAAAAGTACACCAAAACTATATATGAAAAATAATGACTGTAAACATACCAGGATATTCAGTTTGTAAGGGAGCAAAGAAAGTAAAGTTGGGGAGTGCGGCCCTACATGTAAGAAAATGGATCAAACTAAACCAGGAGGAAAAGAAGCACCATGGGTCACAACAGAGACTGGAAACGACAGGACAATCTGAAAGTGCAGCTGTGCGAGTACACTTATCATAACAGCTCATGTTTGAGTACAACCACTAATGCATTAGTGTTCAGGATACATTAGCCACACAAAAAACACATGCCCAACTAGCCAGTCTCACAGAGCTTCATGGAAGTCATGGTATGGTTTGTATCTAGGATAAAAGGTGCAGTCAGCCTGCAACATCTTCTGAACTTTTATATTTGTGAAGGCATAATGGATATATCTTACTAACAAGTGTCTCTGTTACTCTCTCTCTCTCTCTCTCTATGATAAAATCACTCAACTACAGTATGTTCATTGCATGATCAGTACTGCAATAATATACATGATACACAGTCAAACTACCAAAGCAGTGTCCAATCTAGGAACTAAAGCCTAAAGCAGGCCATGCTGGATGACCATGCCAACTCCTGCCCTGTCCCAGAATGGAAATCCAACTTATGTCTGGAAAAGGAGGACCATGAGGCAGCCACACAGATACTCACGGTATTCGGGGGGGGGGGGGGCTGAATAGGTAGCAGTGGTCCAGGCAGAATGTTTTTTAAACAGCATCTGAAAGGGTTTTCCAGGTCCTTCATAGCAGAGCAAATTGGCTTAGCTAATCATTTAGACATAGTAGAGACATGGTGTACTATGGTTCACCAAAGGTAAAAAGCTGCTCTGCCTTTCTTCTCCCTTCAGTCTGGTCTGTGTAAGATCCAACTCATCTGTGCATACTAACAAGGAAAGATTCCATCAACTTTATTTTTAGGTTTTAAAAAAATAAAGGCATTTGAATACTTTGGTTAAGGTACATCACTAAAACCACCTTGGCAGGAAAGAAGGACTGGTCTTCATACTCTAGCTACTTCAATGAAAAACAATAAATGGCTTCTTGCACATAACTCTCAACCTCTTAGCACAAAAAAATCTGGAAAAAAGCAAAAATAATCGTGGGACAAAGCCCCAAAAATAAGAACAAGTTTTAAATATTTCTTTTAGAAACTTAAGAAAGTTTCTAGAATAAAAGGTCTAGTGTTCCATGCATTTTCTGAAGGATATGAAGTCTGAAAGTCAAATGCCTGTTATTACTTAGTGAATTCAGTCCTAACTGATTTGCCACAAAAATCCAGAAAAACACATTTTATGAGGAACAGACCCAAAATATGGGGCAGAAATCTGGACAATTGAGAGGTACGTCCTTGCACATTAAGGCCAAACTAAGAAATTCTTCAGGCAGAAGTGATGGCAAAAGAAATGCTGTATTCCAGAACAAAAAATGAAGCAGGAAATTATCCTGAACTTTTCAACCCTATAAAACACAAACCAGTCCAAAAGAACTTGTATACAAAACACAAAATGTCAGGTATTACAGCATGAAAGACAAACTATACTCAACTAAGCAGCTAGCAAAAAATAAAAAAAAAAAATACAAGAACACATCACATATTCCACATTTAAACTTTTAACTAACCAATATTCCAGCATATAAAGACTTTCCAACCCCTTAGGATCCACAGCAATAAAACAGCAAGCAAGCTATATAGTACTACAAAAGCATTCCTGACAAAGCTAAGGAAGTTGCATCTAGAGCTCTGAAGAGAAGTTTTTCAAGACAGGACCATACTGAAAAGCCTGACAAATAGTAAAAAGAGGAAAGAAAAGCAAACTATAATGTTAGCTTGAAATTTCAGGAAAAATAATATTTGGGCCACTATTAGAAAATATAGCCAATTCCTTAGAAATAAAAAGGATGTAGAACGTGTGCATGTTGTACAGGAACATTTATACAATACACAGAAATAGTAAGCATCATTAAAAATACTGTCAGGTCCTTCTGACCGATCCAAACCTGGACAAAATTTTGCCAAAGCAGCCATCTAATTCCTATCCCCAAAGTTCAAGATTAAAGGGTGGGTGGAAGTGTAGCTTTTTGTTTTTTTTCAGACATTTATTACACAACCTCTTGATGCCTTAACAGGCGTGTCTTCCCAAAGGCACTGTTCAGTTTGCAAACGCGTATCTACAGACAGAATTTTACCACATGGATTAGTGCTCTTTCCAAACAACTATTTTAAATAAGTAAATAAAATCTGGAAAACAAGTTGTTTTAATTTTGTGATACAGAAGTTTTTTTACATGTCAACAGTACAGTATGCACCTGTTCTTTAGGCACCACAGGGGAAATTATAAGACTAATATATTTAAGAATTCAAAAATATCTTAAGGATTGTAAAAGAAAATGTATTAAACAGCAGCATAGCTCAATCTGTGAATTAGGTTTATTAAGGAAACATTTCAGTGCCAAGATATTTTGTTTTGTGTAGCATTTTCCATCCAATAAATTTCCTTAAAATTCTAGCCATGATTTGTTTAAAACAACTAAAGCAAATATATTCTGAAATACAATACCATGATATGTTAAATAAGATTCACTTTATAATCTCGAAATACTAAAATACTGAATTTTAGTATCTCGAGACTTTAAAGCCGAAAGCCCAAAAAAAATCGACACCCACAACCGCGAAATTCAAAATTGCGATCATTCACATACACACACCACCACACAACAGTAAATTTTCTCTGTATACATGGCAAAATTGTCAGTTCCTGTTCAGTCTGTTAATACTGCTCTCATCAGTTCTTTAGGGATTATAAGAGGTACCATCATAAAAATGGCTGGCAAATTAACTTAGTGACTTGAGGAATTTCTTTGCAATGAGGGTTGCATTCTGTGCTGTCAAATGAAGAAAAACCCAAGAAACATTTTTTCCCAAGAGTTAGGAAGACTCTCTGGAAGTCTTGGTGGTCTCAATTCCAAAGAAAGACCTTAGATATGCTGTCATAAATTCTAATGTGGACAGATTAAGAGAGAATGTAGAAAATGTACTGAACATTTCTTGCAACTTTTTTGGACTGCTCTTGCAGAAGGCAGCTGTCCAATTACAAGTAAATGTGAAGACACTGGGTCCTTAGGAAAGTCAAGGCTATACACTTTGTGAAGACACAGAACAGTATATAGCCTAAAGGGCAAAGTAGTAAACTAATCACCTGTTCTGAACCTGCAGAATCTCCTGTACTTTTTGCACATTATTAACTGTAAACAGATGTCCCTGAAGTCCAGTATGACCATAAGCATTCTTGGTATTAACATAGGGAAGTCAGACTGCACTGTAAGCATTCTGACCTTCAGGACCTTTACGAAGAGATTCAATATCAAAAGATAACAATATCTTGTCCTTCTTGTCTACAAGAAATAGCCTAGAAGAGAATAAAAGCCTTCTCACAAACTCCCATGGAATGCTTTCTTTTGCTTTCTGGGTCAGAAGGGTATCTAAAAGGGAAAAGGACAATTCCAACTGATCCCATGAAATTGAGGCAGCGCCAAGAAATGCAGGATGGTCTTGAACTTTATCTGAAGTAATGATACTTAGGACCCATTTCTCTGAAGTCAACTTCATCAAGCTTTTTTTTTTTTTTTGAAAAGGATCAGCCTACTCTCAAGGGGATAAGAGGAGGGGGAAAAAGTGTGTGTGGAGTGTGTGTGTGTGGGGGGGGGGGGGGCTTACCAATGCAGTCATGACGGATCACAGGGCACTGTGAGTTGTTGCAAAAAAGCCTCCCTGACTTAACTTTTTTCATCCTTGCCATTTTTGTTTCTTGAAGCGTTTCTTTCATGTGGACTGTTGAACCCTGGTTTGCGGGCAGTGGGAGGGTTAACGTGTAGAAAGGTAGATGTTCTTCGTGTTTCACTGTTGCAGTCATTACACTTGGGTTATCCTGCTGGCAGGCTACTCTCAGTCGGCCTGAATTCCAAAGTCTACATCCGGCATCAGTTGCTGTTGCCTCTTCCCTGAAGTCAGTGCGCCAGGGGTATAAAAGATGCAGCCAACACCATTGTCTTCAGTCTTTCTTGCTGCGCGGTGCCTGAAGCATAAGCAGTTCGCAAGTACCGGTCAGCCGACTCCTGAGATTTTCGTGTTCGAATTTCAGATCTGAAGTCTTCATTAAAAGCTAAGTACCCCGTTAGGGAAACTATTTTCTTGTTCCAGACCAATGTCAGAAAAAGTTAATAATTGTATTTCTTGTGGGAAGCAAATACCTCATAAGGACTTTCATTCTTACTGTATTCCTTGCCAAGGCCCAGACCACGACGTTGCTAGTTGTTGGTTTTGTGCTAGATTTAACCAACGCAATATTAAGCGTCAGTATGATTTTGCATTACAGTATTTTGGCAGAAGATTTAATTATACGATGTTGTCGGATAGCCATCCGACTACCGGAATTCACAAGAAACGCAAAGAAAAAGAAAAGGACAGACATCCGAGGTCCAAAACCGACGACGAGGCTTCTTCTAAGTCAGTCGCCGGTTCTCAGTGAGGCGCCTTCACAGCCCCTGACGCCGGCTACTTTAGACCCCCGCAGGCCACTACCAACTCCCACACGGAGTCGACTAGGCCGCTGGAAGCTCAAGGTATTGGACCTTCAGAGACTATTCCCTCAGATGAGTCTGGAGCCGCTGCGCAGGCATCGGCTTCTGAGGGTGTTTTCAGACCTACTTAATTATACATTAAAACGACTTCAGCTTCAAAGGCAAAGACTAAAGCACCTTTAAAGACAAAGAAACAAGTACAACAGCCTCATGGACAGGCCTCCATGCCCAAAAAACAGATGCTCAAAATGGCCGAAGACTTAATTACTTTGATCAAGGGTTCCCACCCCCCACCTGATAAAAGGCCTAGGCAAGAGACAGAATATGAATCTTCAGATCAGGTTTCCATTTCATCTGATTCCTCTTCTGATCAGGAATACTCTCTTCCTCTCTATGAGGATTCTGATGCTGAAGAATCTATCCCTTCAGCCTCTCCTCCTGAGGATTACTCTTTTGGGGAAACCTTGCATACCATGAGGGAGCATTTTCACTGGGAGAGCCAAGATTTTTCAGAATCTAAGAAAAGGCTCAGAGACTTCCTTTTACTACCACAACACAGGCACCTAGCTATTCCACCTGTGTTAGACATTGTAGATGATGTATTTTCAGAGTCCAGTCTGACCCCTGACTCTTTACCTCCAGCTCCTGTTAAGCCGGACAGGTACTACAGGGTTCCTGACTCTCATAAATTCCTTTTCAAAAACCCTGCTGCTGACCCAGAAACTATCTTTCAGGTTCCCAAAGGGGTCAAGGCTTCCACTGCAAAAAACCCTACCCCCTCAGACAGGGATTCTAGGGCATTGGACAGATGGGGAAAAAAGATTTACACTTCTGCCACCTTAGCTATAAGGGCTTTAAATTGTCAGTTTCATATGCTCAAATATCAGCAATATATTATGTCACTGCTTAAACAGAAAATGTTGATAAATTCTGAATGTGCAGAAAACAAATCTAACTATTAAAACAGTTAACAAAAAAATAGGTGCTCCATACAGACTTAAACAATTTTTCACACCAGTGACTAGGATATCTTTAGCTCAAACACATCTCATCTCTACACTACTGTATGCCTCTCCAACCTTTATTAACCTATCAAAAACAAACCTGTCAAAACTAGCCTCATCCTACCACAACATTATCAGGTTTGCTACAGGTGCCCCATATCGGACTCATCATTGCTTAAATCTCAGAGAGCTAGGTTGGCTTGAACTGCAAAATCTCATTCTACTTCAACAACTGACTATTACCCACAGGATACTCCACTTCCCTTCTAATGCACCTATTCTTAATACTCTTATTTCCCCCTATAAGAATCTCACTACCCTACGATCAGTTAATAAACTTCTAGTAGCCACATGTAAATCTCAGAACAAAGCAGGTGACTCCCTTTTCTCAAATGCTGTGGGTTCACACTGGAACAAGCTCCCTAGTGAACTTACTACCTTGACCTCAACACCCCTTTTCAAGAAACATTTAAAGACCCACCTCAAATCACACTGGCTCTGCCCTTGCTCTACTCCTGACTGACTCTTGTTTCCTACTTCCACATCTTTTTCACCTCTTTTCCCATTACCTCTATTTGCACTGTACACACCCAGCATCTTGGACAGGTATTACTTCTCCTTCTCACACTGCCTTGTCTCCATGTAGCTTGTATCATTGCTCCCATCACTACAATTTTTCCCCTAGACTCTCTTCAGCTTGTGACTTCCTCTTTCTTATGTTTTACCTCCTATTACCTCTACTTACTTTGCTTATGTTTTACCTCCTATTACCTCTACTTACTTTGCACTACCCAATGCCTTGCACAGGTATTATTTAGTTTTTTTTTTCATGATAGGTCAAGTCCAAGTCTAGATGCTATAAAAATGCAATTCCTTATTTAAATATTGCTGTTGTTGCTGTGTGTTTTTGATTTGCTAACTGCTGCTCTGTTTTGTTTATGCTAATTAGTTGATAACCCCTGCTTAGTAGTTTAGTTATCCTTTTGTATATTTTTTTCTTAGTGTGTTACCTTAGACTGTTACAGTGGAGCTTTTCTCCTTGGGCCTCTACTGAAAATGGACATGTATCCAGTTAGACTAGCCCGGTCAACAAATGTAAAATAAAATAAATAAAATAAATAAATAACAAAGAAATGCAGGATTTACTGCATGCAGCTGAACAAGTTGGAAAGGATACTTTGCAATGTGGTTTTGATTCTTTGGAGGCCTCTTGCAGGGCCGCTGTTACGGGTTCTGCCATCAGGAGGCATGCTTGGTTAAAGGAAGAAAATCTGCCTGATCATGTCAAAGCAAAATTATTAGATGCTCCATTACAGCATGATACCTTGTTTGGTGTTAAAGCAGAAGAGGTGTTAAAGAAAATGGAGGACAAAGCTAAATCTATACAAACGGTTAAGGATTTCTTACAGGTACAGCCTCCTAGATTTAGCAGACACTGGCCTACAAAGAATTGGTCCTTTCCAGTGTCAGACAGACCACAAAGGGGCAGATACAGACACCCAAGTGGCAGATCCCAGTCCCAAGGTTCGTACAGGTCTAAACAATGGGGTGCTCCTACCTCCAAAAGTGGAGAAAAAAAATCACAGCCATACAGGAAACAGTCCCTATGACTTCCCCCTGCCTGCACTTATCTTCTGGCAGCACCTTTAGGGGGGAAAAATAGCACTTTCTTCTCAAAATTGGCACATATTAACCCAGGACAAATGGGTCCTAGACATAGTGTCACAAGGCTACAAGTTTCACTTCCATACCCTGCCAAGGACAAACGGTTGGCTAGACCTGCCAAAACATCAATGGGCAGAGGCACAAAAGCAAGTCTCATCCCTCATGGACATGAGGGCCATTCAACAAGTACCAGAGCAAGAGCAGGGACAAGGATTTTATTCAAGACTTTTCTTGGTACCAAGAAAGGACAAGACCTGGAGACCAATACTGGACCTATCTATTCTAAACACATTTCTGGATATACCAAAATTCAAAATGTTGACTCTACAGCAACTTCTGCCATTGCTGGGCAAGAAGGCCTGGCTTGTGACTTTAGACCTAGAAGAGGCATACCTGCATGTCCCAATCAGACAAACATGCAGAAGATACCTCAGATTCAAAGCTGCCTCAATGCACTACCAATTCTCTGCACTGCCCTTTGGCTTATCTACTGCACCTAGGGTCTTCACAAAGTGCCTGGCACCAGTAATTGCATTCTGCAGCCAAAGAGGAATACAAATATATCCTTACTTGGGCGACTGCCTCATTCAAGCAGAGAACAAGGACATTCTACTACAGCATCTGGCGTTTGTAAAGAGATTTCTAACAGGCCTAGGGTACACAGTCAATGAAAACAAATCAAAACTAGTACCCTCACAAGAGATAATAATCCTGGGTGCAAACTTAAATACAATTGCCCAGATGGCTTATCTCACGCCAGACAAACAAAGACAACTGACTACCTATTTCAACCTATTGGCAACAAAGGCCCAGTTATCTGCAAAAAAAATTCTGCAGGCTTTGGGCTTCATGGCATCCTGCATTCTACTAATTCCATATGCGAGACTGCATATGAGGAAACTTCAATGATACCTAAAAAGTGTTTAGACTCAACATTGCCACAGTCTGGAAACAATAATTACCCTCATTCCCTGCCTGCATTCCCTGCCTGCAACAGGAGTTTTGATGGTGGGTGAAGTCTTGTCACCAAAACAAGGGGCAGCCATTCACCTTACCCCCAGCCAGGCAGACATTAACAACGGATGCATCAGATTATGCCTGGGGGGGCCCACATGGCAGGAAGGTGTATTCAACGCACATGGTCCCCAAACCAAATGCATCTACATATCAATCAAAAAGAGATGCTAGCTGTTCAGAATACCCTGACAGCCTTCAAGAACCTTCTTCATCTGGGACAACTACTGATAAAGACAGACAACACCACGGTTATGTGGTATATAAACAAGCAGGGAAGCACTCATTCTTACCCCCTTTGCAGACTAGCCATGACTTTGTGGGACACAGCACTGACTTAACGAGTACATCTGCAGGCACAATTCCTACCAGGAAAGATAAATACTCTGGCAGACGAACTAAGCAGAAACCTCATGGATCCCCACGAGTGGAAATTGGATCCACAAGTCTTCAGCATGATAACAAGGGAATGGGGATGCCCAGAGATAGATCTATTTGCCTCTCCTCACAACTACCAATTAAAAAGATTCTGCACAAGGACTTATCACAGACAATCATGGAAAGTGGATGCCCTATCTTTCATCTGGAAAAACTTAGCAGTATATGCCTTTCCTCCACTGCCTCTCCTCCCCAAGGTACTCCTAAAGGTCAGACAAGAGAAGCCAAAGATGATACTGATTGCCCCAGACTGGCCCCGCCAGTACTGTATCCAGTCCTAAGGAACTTGTCTCAATGCCCGGCTTGGACCTTGCCTCAAGTACCTCATCTACTATCCCAACAAAACAATCAGATCCTGCACAGCCAGCTAAAGACCTTAAATCTGGCAGCATGGCGGATAATGTAGTCATACAAAACGCGCCTCTCACTAAAGCTGTGATGGATGTCATTTTGGAGGCCAGAAGGCCTAGTACCAGAAAATCTTACGCTGGAAAATGGAAGAGATTCTGTGCTTGGAACCAGGCACAAGGAATTGACAAAGCTGTACCAAATATTCCTCAGATTTTGCAATACTTAACTGAGATGCTGGACAAAGGCCTATCTTTTTCATCAATTAAAATTCATGCCTCTGCCATTTTGGCTCATTACAATACAGAGCCACCAATTTTTTCTCATCCTTTGTTAAGGCAGTACCTCAGAGGAGACAAAAACTTAAGGCCTCCAAGGAGATCACCAATACCTGCATTGGACCTCAATTATGTCTTGGAAAAACTCACCCTGCCTCCTTTTGAGTCAGCCACTACAGCTGATATAAAGTTTTTACCTTGGAAAACAGCTCTGCTCCTAGCAATAACTTCTGCAAGACGAGTCTCAGAGCTACAGGCACTCATGGCTGTGGAACCTTTTATAATTTTTTATCCAGACAGGGTTTCTCTGAGGACAAACCCGACATTTATGCCTAAGGTAGTGCCCAGTGTGGCCCTTAACCAGGCTATTCATCTGCCTACTTTTTATCCAAACCCACAGAATAAGGGGGAGAGAATTCTGCATTCTTTGGACATACACAGACAACTGCGCTTCTACTTGAACAGAACCAAAGCTTTCAGAAAGACAAAGCAACTACTAGTGGCATATGCTGCAGGATCACAAGGAAAGGCTATCTCAAAGCAGACTATTTCTAAGTGGATAGGCCACTGCATTTGTTTCTGCTATTCACAACATGGCAAGCCAGTGCCTAAGGGCATTAGGCCACATTCAACCAGAGCAGCAGCCACTTCAGCAGCCTTCCTCAGGGGAGTACCAACCAAAGACATTTTAGAGGATGCTACATGGAGTTCACTGCACACCTTTACAAAGCACTATCATTTACCTCTCTACTCTAAATCCAGGGCAGGCTTTGCCACTGCAGTTCTGCAGGGCCTCATAGCCACTCCTAATGCTATATTAGCTCCAGCCTCCCAACCAAAGCTTTGGGATTTAACCCAAGTGTAATGACTGCAACAGTGAAACACGAAGAACATAGTACAGTTGTGTACACTTAACATAAATGTAGATGTTCAAGTGTATTCACTGTTGCAGTCCAGGTTACCCACCCACCATCCCCCATTTTTTGCTGGAACTTATTTGCACTTCTCTAATCTATACAATCTATGTGGTGTATTTGCTTGTAGAGGAAGGTATAATATATTTTGGTGCATGCATGTTTTATTGGCATATTTTTTAGTCTACCCTTTTGGGGGCACCTGACATCTGGGGCAAGAAAAACTGAAAAAAATGGTGTCGGCTGCATCTTTTATACCCCTGGCGCACTGACGTCAGGGAAGAGGTGACAGCAACAGACACCGGACCTAGACTTTGGAATTCAGGCCGAATGAGGGTAGCCTGCCAGCAGGATAACCCAAGTGTAATGACTGCAACAGTGAATACACTTGAACATCTACATTTATGGTAAGTGTACACAACTGTACTTTCTTGCTACACCTGGGGCTGAGATACTAGAATTGCTCTCTGACAATCTCTATTAATGGTTTTCCTTCGACTTTTTTTAAATGCATTTATTTAAGACAGGGATTAGAAAAGTATATTCCTTTCCAAGGGTACATAAAGTAGCTGCTATTTTCACATCAACACGGACGGCCTGGATTCATAACCAGACATGTCTCCTAATCACAGATCCCAGTGCTATTGTGTCAGATGATGCATTTACTGTGTCATTTCCACATTGTACACTGGTTCTCGCTTTCTGTCCTGTATCAGCCAATTTTCAGAATTTCATCTTTGCCATTTGCAGCAAATTATTCAATCTAGTTCAGGATCTCGCCATAAACTTGGTCATGTGGCCTAAGAATTAATGGTTCTGAAGCTGAGGATGGCAAATATGCACATTTTTTTCCCAAACCCATCTAATATCTTACTCTATTTATCATCTGGGAAGGTATTAGAGCTGGGACTAATTTGTTGCCCCTTGTCAGAGATGGGGGAACCACAGCTGATCTCATTATTGGCTTATTAGACAGGTACTAGAAAGCTTGTTGAAACCTGCAGAAACTACCTTGCTTCTCAAGAGCAGGTGGTTGGGAGTCAAGGGCCAATAAAAAAGTCACAAAGGTCTCAAATACTGGTGGCAAGAAGGTACACTTGGGCTGATCTAGGACTATTAGGTCTAGCTATCTTTTTGTCTCTGATACTTCTTGAGACTCCAACTTAAAATTCTCCCTTATGAGGATGAGGACAAGGGTCTCTTCAAAAGAACATCATCTGATGGTAAACCTGAAGAAATCATCTCTTCATTATCCAAATCATACATCCAAGTCTTCAAGGTAGCAGAACAATGTGAGGACCCAGAGTACTCAAGTACGTTGCATGGGATGTCTTAGATGACTGACTCACTTCTGGCACTCTGTCCTCTAATGTGTATCATGCATTCTCACAGAACAGCTACTTTGTTCTCATTTGGAGCCACTACTTCTATGTGAATGTTAGAGGCAGCTGCTTTTGAGAAAGTACAGTTATACGAGTGAACTTACCATAACAGTAGATGTTTAAATGATCACTGCTCCATTAGCCTAAGTTATACAGGTTATTTCCTACAACATATGTTAACAACTGGCTAGCTTACAAAGCTCCAGGGTAACTTCAACACACCCAGTTAGTTCAGCTCAAGCTCAGCTGATTACAAGTAAGATTTTGGTGTCAAGCCCTTTAGAGCATTCATGCCAACAGAGAGAGAGAGGCTACAGCCTAGAGAGGACATTGCTAAGAAAAGAAAAAAATACATGTCCACACCCTGACAAAAAATAGAACCAAAAATAAGGGGGGGATGGAGAAGAGAGGAGGCTACTGCAGCAGTGATCATTCAAACATCTACTGTTAAGGTAACTTTACTTAAACAACTGTACTATGGTCGCCATTACGATCACTGCTGCAGTAGCCTAAGCTACTTGGGTAGATTACCATAGCTTAAAAGAACAGGGAGGGAAAAAAATAAAAAGAACTGTGAGAAGGAAGGAGTAGAGTCCAGGAGCCCCTGGAAAACAGTGCCAGCAATACCTGTCCTAGCCCTGAAGAAGAAGAAATCTAGTTCATAATGCTTTGTGAAAGTATGCACAGAGGACCAAGCTGTTGCTTCTATAATACTTCTAGAATTCAATGCTTTCCAAAAAGCCAGAGATGAAACCAAGGCCTTAGGAGAGTGAGCCTTGACCTTGCCTTTTAATAGTTTTGTTGTGTTGGGAGTAACAAAAGGTAATAGTATAAAACAGCCAGCTGCAAACAGTCTGCTTTGACACACGCTGTTCTTTCTTCTTACTTTCACAAGAAATGAACAACTGATCAGAAGTTCTAAAAGAATTTTTTCTGTTAAGATAGTACCAGAGTTGTCTACAAACATCCAGGGTATGAAGTATCCTCTCTCATGTTTAGGTTATTGAAAGAAAACATAAAGATGGACAGAATGGTTTAATGTAAACTCAGATACTACTTTAGACATAAAGGAAGGATTAGTTCGCAAAGAAAACTTATCTCTGCGGAAAATGAGAAAAAGATAACCCACCATAAGAGCTTGTAACTGAGACACTCTTCTTGAAGTAGTTAGAGCAATGAGTAAGATAGTTTTCCATGTTAAGAGCCTCATGTCAGCCTGATGAGCTGGTTCAAATGGAGCAAGTGTTAGACTCTATAACACAAAATTAAGATCCCAAGGAAGACCCACTCGATTTCTTGCAGACTTCTTCCACAGAACTCGTTTTAAAAAATTAGACATGAGACTGCATTGAGTGAGAGGGAACCATGGGCAGACATGCTGAAATGGCCAGTAAATTAACCTTGTGAGAGGTAGGACAGGCAATAAGACAGTAACGCAAACATTGTAAAACCAGAGAAACACCAGCCCTGAATGGGTTCTGGCTGTTTTGTTGGCCCCAGCAAGAAAAACTTTTCTATTTGATAATATTCTATTTTCTACTATCAGGTTTTCTTGACTCCATTATTTCCTGGTGCACACCCTCAAAAAACAGGTCTATATAAAAGGTTTTAAAACCCAATTATCCAGGCAGGCAGTTTCAGTTGTTTGGAATCAGGATGTATCAAACATTCCTGGTCTTGTGCAAGTAAATCTAATCTGTGAGTAAGCTTGTGATAACTGCTCCTTGCCAATTCCACAAGAAGGGAGAACCACTGTTGCCCAGTCCAGGAGGAAGTCATCACAGTGATTTTTGTGGAGTCATCCTGAATCTTCAGAAGTACATTGGAAAACAGTGGAAAGGGTGAAAGGGCATAAAGGAACATTCCTGTCCAATGGAAGAAAAAGTATCTGTCTTCCAGGACCTCTTGCATGAAAGTCCTACAACAGAACTTTGCCAGCAGACTGTTTGGAGAGGTGACAAAAAGTGCTACTTAAGGTATTTCCCACAGCTGGATCAAATCTTGGAGACCCCCTGATTCAGTTTCTATTCATGAGGGTCTGCCCAGGTCCCTCATAGATTGTCTGCCACACAATTTTGTTTTGACAGAATATAAGATGCCTGTAGACTAAGATTGTACTGTAAAGCTATATGCCATGTTAACATAGCTAGTCTGCACAGGGAGGGTAAAGATCTGGTTCCCCTTGCTTGTTTATGTACCATATCACTAAGCTGTAGTCTGTACACACTTGTACAGGTCTTGGGGCCACAGATGATTCAGAGAGTTGATAGCATCAATTTTACACTTGTGTGTTTTAGTCTGTCTTTTTTTTGTTCCAAAGACCCTTTAGTTCTATGCCTATTGGTACTGCTCCCCAAGCAAAGTTTGAGGTGCCTATTGTGACTGACTAATTTGGAACAGGAAAGAAGAATGAGAGATCTAGATTCTGATGTCTCTACCACATGATCTCCCTTTTTACAAGTTCCAAGACTGGAATTTGAAAGGTCAGTGGGTTTTGATGCTGGGACCATAGAGCTTTCAGATACCACTGTATGCTTCCCATGTGGAGTCTTGCAAATGGTATCATAAGAATCATGGATGTCATGAGACCCAGAATCCTGAGGTATTCCCTTGCAATGACTGAAGTCCATTTTCCTTTTTTAACACTTTTATTGAATTATCACTTAAGACATAGCCAAACACACTGTTATATAAAATGAAACAAACCCTATTATGATGACAGTTACAAACACTGTACACATTACATATATTCCTTTGCATAATTATCAAATATTACATAGATTACTCAATTCCTGCCTTCCCCTAAACCTCGTTCCTCCTCCAAAACATTATTCTGCATGTATTGTTCCCACAATTTCCATTGTTTTCAATGTAATTTACTCCTACCCTTTTCTAAAGGTCCAACTTCCAGTTCTTTTTTCTCTGTTACAATTTTCACTGCTTCAAATATAGTTCACTTAGATTTTGCCAAAAAGCAATTATTAGAAAATGGAAATCAATCACCAGCATTAAACTTAACAAGGCCTTACTATGTCTATGCAATTCAGATCCTGCATCCCAGCTCAAAAAATAATTTTCTTAGTTACACCCATTCATTTTTAAGTCTGCCAATTCATTATACTTTCAAAACATATATTCCTAGTTAAAACGTTCTCCCTCATCACACCTTCAACATTTGCCATCTACCTAGGGAAATATTCTTTGGAGTCTGCTTGGAGTATAAAATTACCTATGCAGACACTTCCAAGCAAAAAAAAAAAAACTAAAAAAAAAAACTAAATCTTTTAGAATTTGTTGCACATTTTGGAGCCATATATATATATATATATATATATATATATATATATATATATATATATATATATATATAATATATATATATATGTATATATATATATATATATATATCCTCACATTGTTTCCTTGTGAATCGCTTATACAATCTGTCTTCTCAGTGTTTTCTAGCCTCCTCTGACTGATTCCTACCATTATCATACAACATTTTATATGCCCTACTAATTATCCCTTTTTAACAGCAACTTCTGTTCTAGATTACACTAACAATTGTATCAGAACAGGTCATTTACTGAGGATTCCCCCATCCCTTTCTCTTTGCCTACATTCTGGCATTAATCCCTGATAAAGAAGGCAGCATCACTCCAAAAGTCTTCTTTTCCCTCTTAGTTATTTGCTGACAGTACCTTGTTTTTTTTGGTTAGTTTTCTTCAGTAAATTCCAGCTCCCTCTTGCCTATTCTCTGTACCCTTATTTGTAGCCATCCCTATCAGCAGAATCTCCTTTCTCCATTCTCAAGTTGTCTTAGTTCTTAGAATATTTTCTGCTACTTTAAGAATATAATATTTTGTATGGCTTTTATTCTCCTTAAGAATATGCATTCAAAATCCCACTCTCTCCTTATTTGTTGTATCTCCCTCCCCCCGCTTCCTCATCCTCCATTTCCACTTTGAATTATAGCTTTCTGCTTGTTTATATAAATGAGCCTTAACTGTGTACCTCTAATACATCACGTCAAATGAGATAATCCTATACCACCTTGTTCTATTAGAAGGATCAAGTTATCCCACATGACTCTTGCCCTCTTCCCATCCCAGATACAATTCTTAAACTTATTAATTACTATCCACAACTTCTTCTCTACGTGATAAAAATGTCTGACCTGTATATAAAACTAAATGGACTAAAATAATTTTCACAGTTTGTATCTTGCTATCCATAGCCATTAAAATAGCTTTAAGTTTCTCAGTTTTTGTACTATCTTTTGCTTAATCGCTTCTCACATATCTTTAGCTGTCATAACAGAACCCTTTTTAACGCATACTCCTAAATACTTTATTTATTATGAACCCATAAATATGGGTATTGTTGAACCAACTGATGTGTGGGTACAGCTATAGCCTTTGTCTTCTCTTCAATAGTTTCATATCTCAAGAATACTTGAAACTGTCTCAGGATATTCCACAACACTGTAATGTCCTTTTCTAGTTCTGTCAGGTACAAAATAATATCAACAAATAAAGCTAACTTTTCTTGATTACTGCATCAATTATATCCTTGAATTTCTGAGTCCCTTGTTTTCTTTGCAAATGGTTCTAAATATAACTCAAATAAGAAAAGAGAAAGAGGATACCCCTGCCTGGTTCCCCTCTTCAGACACAACTTACCACAGAGGAACCCTCTCACTTTAATTCTAGCCTCCGATCCCTCACATATACTTCTAATTAACACTATTGTATCAATGAATGCAAATACTTCCACTGCCCTATTCAAAAAATCATAAATTACTTTGTTGAATGTTTTCTCTGCATCAAGATCCATCAACAATGGTGGGATTTTCTTACATTCTTGCTTCCCTCTGGATCATCATTGTTCTAGTAATGTTGTCAAATGTTTGTCGCCCCTCCGCAAAACCACAATGAATTATCTCTATCAATTTTGGCAACACCTTTTCCATTCTTTTAGCTATTATAAACAAACACTTTATAATCATGGTTTAATATTGAAATGGCTTATGTGAAGCTGGGTCTAACAGGTATTTATTGTCTTTGGGTATTAGAGCCATCACAGCTTTCTTCCAGGATGTTGGTGCTTCCTCTCCTTTTAAAATAATGTTAAACAGAACCTTTCAGAGCTTTATCATTTTCTTCCATCCTAAATTCCAAACTTCCACAGGAATACCACCTATTCCTAGAGACTTTCTGCAGAATTACTATATGTCACTGTTTTTATCTCATCTTCTCCTATCTTAACTATTAATTGCTCAGTCTCATCTACCTCTAAACTTAACTCTTCTATAAATATTCCATTTGTATTTTTTCTTGATTTCCACATTTCTATGCTTTATACAAATTTTCATAAAACATCTGAAATACCTCTAATACCTCTATGGGATCTCTGATAATTTTTCTTGTTATACGCTCACTATGTTTGGCAACAACCCCTTTTACTTTCTGTTGCTTAAGCCGTTGTCCTAAAAGATCAAATATATTTTACCTATACTATATCATCCAGTCATCTCTGTTCCAAAGAGTGTACTCATTGTGTTTAATGCCAACTTTATGGACTGCAACCTGTAAACACTCTATTGACAATGTTTTATTTTCAGCTCATTATAGCTGTCCATAGGTTCAGACTGTTTGAGTTGAAACTAAATGTTTACTTAGTTAATATTTCATTCTTCAGTATTAGGTTTTGCAATAACTTTAGCTGTAACAATTTTATGTCAATGTGGAGCTTTTCTTCCTGGGCCTCCCCTAAAAATGGGATATTATCCCAGTCAGATTTTCTCAGTAAACAAATGTCAAATAAAGTTTTTGTGCTCTGGAGTTATTATAAAATAAAGAAGTTATTTACTTATCATAATGTTCCATCTGTGTTGTCCATTTTCATTCTTCCTCACCATATGGGATCGGATCCAACTCAGCTGCATTTTAGAGCTCGTGGCTACTACAAACTCTCGAGCTTACCTTAACCTTACCCATAATGCCCCGGTTTCTCTTCTGTACCTCAGACCTTGTTTGCTGCATTTTACTACTAAATTACAATCCAAGAAATAACAGCTGTATGAAATATTACTATCTGGAGCTCAAAGAGAGAAACTTTGGTTCCCATAATATCTTCTTATTCTTGCAGAAATCACAGATGAATAGGTAGAGGGTTGGAGGAAGGGGAGTTGAGGAAGAATGAAAATGGACAACACAGATGGAACATTATGGTGAGTACTTAACTTCTTTACCTGATGTTGTCGATTTTCATTCATTCCTCAACATGTGGGACAAAGTCCCCAGCTAACCGAATCCCAGGTGGACTCTAAAGAAAGGATATTCTTAAGCACTGTTTAGCCGAAGGCTATTCTTCCCTTAGAGACCAGATCTAATTTCTAATGAGTAATAAAGTGATGAGGATTTGTGAGCACAAATATACTATATGGAAGATCTGGATAGAAATACTGAAGAGGTTACCATGGACCTGGTTGAATGAGTCTTTCAAGGTGTCGGCAAAGACAAACTCAATTTGTTATGGACAAAGGAAATGCAATCAGTTAGCCATTTGGCTAAAGTTACTTTGGTAACTGGTTTTCCCAGTTTTGACTCTGAAAAGGAGACAAATAATTGATCCGATTTCCTGATTGTCTCAGTTCTATGCAAATAGAAATGTAATATCTGTGAACATCCAGCAAATGCACAATGCATTCTCCTTTGTTCAAGAAATTTGGAAAGAAAACTGGGAGATAGATTGACTGGTTAATATTGGAACTTGACATCACTTTAGGAAGAAAAGATGGATCAGTCAGTAATAACATTTTGTTTTTATGAAAAATTAAATAAGGAGGTTTAGAATCTAAGGCTTCAAGTTCTGAAACTCTCCTAGCTGATGTTATGGCTACCAAAAATAAAGTTTTCCAAGTCAAAAACTTTAATTCATACCTTGAAGCCATTTCAAATGGTGACTGAGTCAGGGCTTGTAAAACTAAATTCAAATCCCACTGTGGAGTAGGATCTTTAAAGGGGGGGGGGGTCGCAGTAAAAATGTTCATTTTTATAAAGGCCTTAGAAAGTCGTGAGGAAGCTAAAGTAGAATTGTTAACTCTTATATGTCAACTAGATATGGCAGCTAATTGTAATTTTACAGTTAAGAAACTAACCTTTCTTTAAAAAGAGTCACCAAGAATTCAAGAACTTTGGGTACTGGTGCTGAAAAGGGGTCAATGTCTTTCTGCTGTGCACAAACACACAAATCTTTTCCATTTACTTCTGTAAATCTTCCTAGTGGAGGCCTTGTGGGAAGACAAAAGAATGTGATGAACAGGGGAGGACAACCTGGGTTGTCTAGCTAACAATGTAATTGGAGAAACCATGCGGTCGACTTCAGGCCCAAAATGTCCGGGTAAATTATGTCTGTCGGGTAAGACAGGAGGTCTGGAATCGGACGCAAACTGCAATGTGGATAAACTAGATAAGGCCAAAGGAAGTGGAGCCAAATCTGCAATGAGGATGACTGTGCTCTTCAATCGAGATGGTTTCTAAAGAAACTTGGGGAGCAGAGGAGTTGGGGGGGGGTAAGCACAGAGGAGACCGGGGGGACAACCATGGAAGAAAATGTCTTTTGGTGACTCCCTCAGTGAAAATGTCTTTTGGTGACTCCCTCGGTGGGGGGATCATGGCAAATAACCTGCTGCACTTGTTGAAGGGAAATGCAAAGAGGTCACAGAGCATGGCTGGCCCAGCTGGCGGAATATCTTCTCCTCATTTTTTTTGTTGAGAGACCACTCTTGAGGTAATAAGATGGTCCTGCTCAACTTGTCTGTTATCACATTGGATTTCCCCGAAATGTGCATTGTTATCAAAATTCGATTGGATGAGATGACCGACTGCTAGACTCTCAGTGCTTCTTAACATAAGGGGCAACATCTGATACCTCCTTGTTTGCTGATGTACCAGACTACTGACATATTGTCAGTCCGAATTGCAATAGTCCCTGAAGGGAAAGAGTCTTGAAAGGCCTGCAATGCTAGAAATGCTCTCATTTCTAGGACACTGATATGCATGGTGGCTGCTTCTGGTGACGAGGTGCCTTGGACTGCCTTTCTCAAGAAGTGCCCCCTCACCCAAAGTGGGATTCATCGTGGTCACTATGGCCTTGGGCTGAGGAAGCATGAAAGGGCGGACTTGTAAAATTTGTTCTGAGGTACTTTTTGAAGTCTGAGTTATTCCAATCTGGGTGGACAAAGGCTGGTACAGGATGGACCATGGAGTTGCTAGGGACCACTGAAGAATTCTCATATGGCATTTTGCCAATGGAACCAGCATTATCACAGCAAATATTAATCCTAAAGCCTGTAGAATCAGTTGGGATGACAGTGAGGAATTTTTGAATTATCTTTTTGACATGAAAACAAACAGTGTGTACCCTGGGCAAGGGAAGGGAGGCTGTCACTGATAAAGTACTGAACAAGGTTCCTACGAATTCTAGCACCTGAGCTAGTTCTAGCTGAGATTTGCTCGGACTGATGGCACTGCCAAGGTGAGAGCACAACTGGAGTACATGATCTCTTGCTTTGATCAACAGATGCCTGGTTATGAGCCAGTCATCCAGGTAAGGAAACTCTCAAAATCCATGTAGTCTCAAGTGAGCTACTACTACTGCCATGCATTTGGTGAACACCCTGGGGGCTGGGGTGAGACCAAAGGACAGTGCTCAGAATTGGTAATGACTGACTCTCAACCAGGAGTGTAGGTATCTCCTGGATCACATGTTCATTTTTATGTGATAGCATACATCCTAAAGATCTACTGATCACATCCAGTTGCCCTTGTGCGAAAAGGCAAAATGGACTGAACCGTGACCATCCAGAACTTTGTGTACTGAACCGATTTGTTCAGACTGCCGAGATCCAAAACTGGTCTCCAGTCCCCTGTTTTCTTTGGCACTAAAAAGAATCTTGAGTAAATTCTGGATTCTGTCTGGTCTGGGGGACCTCTTGGATAACTCTTTTTTTCCTAACAGCTTTTTTATTTCTAGAGCTGCTGCCTTCCTCTGACTGGGCGGCACATCAGGAATTTTGTTTAATGTTGGAGGAGGGGTAGGAAAAATTAAATTATATAACCTCTAGAAATAATTCTCTGCACCCATGTATCTTTTGTAATTTCTGACCAGGCTCTCTGATGCAGGGATACACCCCCCCCCCCGACTGCCTCCAGAAGTGGACAAATAGGCCTCCTTTCAGGACTGCTGACAGGGTCAGTCAGAAAAGCAATCTCTAGACCCCTGGTTCTGCAAGGCCTCCTCTGCTGAATTGGTGGCATCTTCCATTAGAGATCCGTCCTCTACCCCTGGGGTAATTATCTCCATGTGTATCTTGGTAAGAACCCTGGGACTTTATGAACCACATCTTTCAACTACCTCACTGATTCCTACAGAAGGTTCTCTCAGGGCTCAAAAAATGTACACCCACTGCAGTCTTAGCATCTTGTTCACACCTGGATAATGTGTCCTTCACTTTAGGGCCACACAAAAAACTTCCAAAGGGGTAGGAGCCGGGATAACTCTGATCTGTATCTGTGCCGCCAAAAGAACTGGATGCAGTGAGGTAGACCTTGTATCTGAAACTGTCAGATGTGAGGATTCAGTCTTCTGGGCTGACTCCTTTGTCAGATCAGAAGGAGTGGAGGATCTAGAAAGTTCTGGTTGCCTTTTACAAGACTCTTTTTGGTTGGCCTTGGTGGGATGAGCTCCAGCCAGTTACTCTGAAAAGGTTGTAGGAAGAAGTCCCTTCAAACTCATTTTTTTTCTGTCAATCACAGCCCTGGGGTTAAAAGCTTTGCATATTTCATAAGGCACTTTCAAATGGGCAGAACACAAATAATGGGCACAGAAATCGTGGGCATCAGACAAAGGGATCCTGTGCCCACACACTTTTTTGAAATCCGAAGGTTTTTCATCCATTGTACCTGTAAAACTATCAAGGACAATAAAGGCAGAAAGTTTTTTTTTTTTTTTTTTTAGATCAGCAAAGAAATTACCAACAATGGTAGAAAGACTTACAGTAATAGTAGGAGAGAAAGTTGGGAAACAGAATTACTAACAATGGTATTAAGATAAGCAGAAACATGTAGGGATAAGGGACGTTTAAAGATTAAAAAAAAAAAAAAAGAAAGAAAAAAGTAATATATATGAGAAAGAGAGAAAGTCATATCACTAAACTTTATCACTCACTAAATGCTCGACAGCTGACAGCAACCATGTTCATACACAAAGGCAGCAAATGAGACCTGAGGAACAGAAGAGGGACTGGAGCATTACAGGTAAGGGAGGATCTTCAGAGTTTGCAGTAGCCACTAGCTGTAAAATGCAGCCGAATCTGATCAGAGGATTGAATCCAAACTCACATGTTGAGGAATGAATGAAAACTGACGTCATCACATCAGTTGCTTAACAGCAAATTTTCTAAACTTGCACATATTACCACTATACAACTGCAACTTTTCTAATTCTGTAAGATTCCCCTCATTCTGCCATATTTTTCTCAGCCACTCTAAATAATTCTTATTTCTACCCTATTTTTAAACTCCACTTTCATTTTATCCAACTCACTAGCTATAACTTCCAAAGAAATTACTGTCTTCCCTAATAACTCTTGAATAATTTCCAGTATCCAGTCCTTACATTCCTCTCTTTTTAACAGGTAGGTGGGGAAGCACCAGTCTCTCATTTTTACTTCATTATCTTGCATTTTTATCTTAGTTGTTATTGGCACATAATCTGAAGCAGTTACTGGATGTATGTAGAAACTTTCAAAGAAATGCACGATCCTCTGGAATACATTTTTTGTTTAGTATGCTCAGTTATTGCACCTTGGGGAATAATATGTAAATTCTCTCAGAGTTCCGACCACTGAATTCACATCTTCCATATCAAGTATTTTCATAAATTTCTTCAGAAATCTATACCATCTTTTGTTATACTTTTCCTTCTATGTTCCCCCACTTACATCCTCACTGTTGAAAATCAAGCTCCAGTCCCCACCTATAAGTAATATTCCCTCCTAAAAGATTTCCCCCCAAATTTTCTTAAGCTCCATAATAGCGGTTTAAGGTGGACTATAAATACATGTCAGCGTAATCCTTCTCTCCTTGCAAGTAGCCTCTTACTACCACAAATATACCATTATTATCTTTTCCCCCTCTTCCATCAGTATTGCAGCTCCTAACAATTAGTATAAGTATTCCCCCTTTTCCACTGTCCCCGATATTCTGCTGAATATCTAGACTGAAATACTTTATCAAATTCACATGATCACTTCTTTCCAATTGTGTCTCCTGTAGCATTGCTACTTGCACTCTACATTTCTTAATATAATTCAATACTCTTACTTTTTTGTCTATACTTGTGAGGCCATTCCCATTCCAAAATAATATGGACAGTGTTTTGATTATGATAAAAAGTTATTAATCCTACCCAATACATATGACATTTTTTTAAATGTCCATTTTCAGATTTTGTTTTGCATGCATCCACTAAAGTTTGGCAGGTTGATCCTTTATACAGTTGCTTCTTGTCATCTCCATTTGAAACTATGTCACATTTTACAAGACTTTGTTTTAATGAAAACCCTCACACAAAAAAAACTCTCCCCAGAACACCCTCCATAATCTAAAAACTTAAAACAAGCACAAAAAGGCTATGTACATCTTCAAATAATGAAGTTTTAGTGCATGATAGGAGCCTTCTCAAATCAACAGCTGTACCCCACAAGCATTACCTATCCTAAAATTAAGGCTATCCATGCTAAGGTGCATGGTACAGCCTGTGCTCCTGCTTATACTAATTACTGTCTGTTTTTGTCTTATCAGTATTCCCCTCCCAGATTTGAAAAACAGCTTATATTCTTTCAGAAAAGTTAAAACTTTAACCTTAAGAAAAAGTGCAATGGCTATCTTTAAATAAAACTAAATTATAGACTGCTTCAGTAAATGCATTGAATTATTTATGTACCGAAGAAGCTGCTCTCTCTTATTCACTTTCAATAATTTAAAACTTTATTTTTCACTAAGCTGCTTGTCCCTCCATGTTTTAATTTTACATTATTCTCAGCAAACAATGTCCAGATTAACTGCCTTCACCTGTAGTCAGCTTGTTTCAATGGAAATATAAAAACAGAATATACAGCCACTCTCAGCTGCAGACTTCTGAACACAAACTGAACATTTATTTGCTAAAGGAAAACTAGTCATTACATTCATAGTGGCCTCTTATTTTTAACACTTGCTTACACACAAAAAAATCCAGACATTCACTTACACAAAAGTAAAAGAAAACACTTTGACTCGACATATGTTATAATCAGTGCACTTTTACAGCCCCCCCCCATCCAAACAGCTCAAAATGTCAGCATATTAATTTAAACATGCTTTTGCCTAGCCTTTCATCTCTTTTTACATTATACTGAAAAACTGAAAAAAAGTACTTTGTTTTACTTTAGCATCTTTATCACATGCAACAATCACAGAAATTGCTTTACTATATAACATGCAGTTTATACAATTAAATGTTTTTATACCAATATGGCTAAGAACAAAAAATGTTCTACTTACAGTTACTTTTCCTTTTAGTCTCCTTCCAAACATTAATGACATGCAGTGGGATATACGCTCTTCAGTTCTCCACAACTTGAACAAATTCAAAAAAAGTTTAATCTCGTTCAGCCACTTTTGTCAAGCCATATTTCACAAATGTGATTGATACTTAATAGTCTCACATTTACTTACTAATTTCAATGTTGCTGATCTTCCTGTTCATCTTCATCCCCCAATCCCAGACTCCAGTTCTCGATTCTTCTAGTCAACCCCTGTGTTTTTTTCTGTCTCTCAAGCATTTTCCTTTGGAACACTGCAAAAGGTATCACTGGCATAGTCTCTCTAATGAGCTTTATTACCACACGAATGAGAAGCAGAGCTCCCTTCTGTTTGATGGCTCACCACTGGACAAACTTCTATATTCCCTCCTTTACTTGTTCTGCATCAAAAATTTGTTTTTTCCAGGAAAAAATATTCAGAAGACAGCTAGAATATACATAGCTTGAATCTCACACCTGCCTCTCAACATGCCTTGATTCCTGGTATAAATTTGCTTCTCTTCTGTTTGGTGCAGTGAATAATCAATTTCCACAAACATTCAGCTGTCTCCATTTTTTTAATACTTCTATCACAGTTTTTTGACAAGATCAACTCTTTCTTCTGGGATGATTGCATCTTTACTAATACAGATCTTGACTGATTTCTCACAGAGAGGTTTGGAGTATACATATAATGCTTCCTTTCAATTAACAAAACCTACTGTGGAATACCAGTCCAGTTACTTATTTGTGCTTTCATAAAATTAATATAGTCTGTTCCTTCCAGTTTCTTTGTTGTGGAAAAAAATTTCAAGCTTTTTCTGCATGTTGTGAGGGCCGACTCTACCATTTTTGGAAACAGCTGTTCTTGAGCATTCTCATACTCAGCCAGTGTTTTCTTCATTTTGACATCTGATATTTGCATTTTTATCAGTTCATCTGAATAGCTGTTTAAAGCTTCCAGTTTTCCAGCCTTTAGTTATTTGCATTGATATACTCCTTCAATGTTTCATTTACTTTAATAACCTATGCACAGATTTGATTTATTTTTTTCCTCTAAATTACCGGAAACCATCTCTTGTACCAAAAGCTGGAGCTTGAACTGCTTTTTGCTAAACAGCTGCAGGATTCTTCCCAGTCACTGTTTTCTCTTTACCTTTTCTAGTTAATATTCTTTTAGGCTAAAGTGGTTCTTTGCTGGTATCTATGCAGTGTACTTACTAGCCAGTAACTGAATTTTATTAAACCAGGCAGAATTACTGGTCTTAATCTTTCAGTTTCTTTTTTCAAATCACACCAGGGTGCCAAAATTAAGTTAATGATCAGTGTACAACTATCTTGGAGGCCCTTGCAATGACTAAAGTCTGAGTGGAAAACATTTGAAATAGTTCTAAATATAAATCTATTTTTCATTGTGAAACAAAACCTCTTTGCATTGAGCTGCACAGCAGAAACCCCAGAAAAACAATAATGTGAGGAGTCGTCCAAAATACTTCTGAATGCTCTCCTTGAATCCCGGTCAGGGAAGGAGACCTCTTACCAGAGAGACAGAGAGAGAGATTATGGACACTTTGAAAAAGGGTTTGCAAAGACATGCAAGTTATCTAAATACAAAACAAATGTGGACATCTTTCAGACTGAAGTGGACTATCACAGGAGCTAGACACTTTGTGACCACTCTTGGAGCTGTGGATAGCCCAAAGGCTAAGGCAGAAAACTGATAATGTGATCCATACACACAAAACTTTAAGAAAGACTTAAAATCTGGATGAACAGGAATGTGATGACAGTGATCTTAGATTTAAAGCATGCATAAGAAATTCAAATGAGAAGGAAGAAGGGGTAACAGGTTGTGGAATGAAAGCATTTTGAACTTGGGCACTATCACAAACTGATTCAGGAAAGAAAAATCCATGACTTCTCTTCAAGACTTTTCTCTCTCTTCCACCAGACACATTCTTGAATAAAATCTCTCCTAACAGGGGAGAAGGAACAACTTCTATTACAACCTGAGACAGCATGTGATATAAGACAGGACAGAAGAGAAGAGTTTGGTTTGATGAGGAGGAATCCCCTGAAAAGGAGGAAGAGCCTCTCATTGACATTGCAGTCTTGACAGATCAATATACAGGACCCATCTATCTGAAACAATCCATTTCCAAAGAGATAATGGATATTCAGACTTTTTGGGAGGATTAAGGAACTGCCAGGGTTGGTGGGGGACAAAGTCTCTCATACAGTCAATCTGACTTATCTTATTGTCCTTTATTCTGAACAGGGAGTCTTGCTTTCATGTTTAGAACTCCCCTGCCATTGTTTTTTTAAAATGTCTTCATAATAGCACTCTGCTGGGACTGTTTATTTGGCTTTTTGCTACAGTCAGAAGATGTAGCACATAACCCTTTGGAAAATGTAAAGGAGGACAGCTGAAAAATCTGAGGAATTTGCTAAATCAGCTTACCTCCATAAATCACTCATTTTGATACCCTCTGCAGCAGAAGGTCCAAAAACTAATTTCCAATGTCCAAGGTAGAATTCAACATTTTATTTTTGACATCATTTGGGAGATTCTGAAAATGCAGCCAGGCAAACCTCCTCAAAGTATTTCTAGTAACAGCACCCAAGGAGGTAGTATTCACAAAACCATAAACATATTATAGGCAATGAGTAATGTCTTGGGAAACAGAATACATCAAATACACAAAGCAGAGTTTCTCTCATAAGAGGAAATCAATGCCAAAACATTCCTCACACCTTCACAATTAGCAAGGATAAACCTCAATATATGAGCCTGGCAGTTAATAATTTAAAAAAATAAAGTGGCAGACACACACACTTTTTTCCAAACTTGCGAAAAGCTTTCCCATCCTTATCAGAAGAAAAGGGATTAGAATTCAAGTATTTAGCAGCAGCAGGATTCATTAAAGCAATACCTGCTGGGTCAGGTCTGGGATTGGTATATAAAAACTTGAAAGAATGAGGAATTTTATAAAATCTATCTGCTTTTCTGAGGTCAGCAGCCTGACTGTCAGGGAAATTGCAGGCTTTGACAAAATCATCATCCAGTGAAGACCAAACTGAACGGACAGGTGAACGTTCTGGAAATTCCAGTCATAACAAAGTATAATATTTTCTAAGGTACTGAGCAACACCACTATTTTTCCATTGAAAAACATTGATTTTTCCTGGAAAACGTCTCAAGTGAAAGAGAATCCCTGACGGTGAGAATCAGACCCCACACTCTCCTCAGAACCTGAATCAGAAACCAGAGGAGAAAAAAAATGCATCTGCCCCTTTACACTCCTTCTCAAGTTAATCTTTTGAACCTCTCCAGGAAAAGAGGAATCCTTTTCTTGTTTACTGGAAACATCTTTAACTCATTACATCTGAGTGACACCTCCAGGTGCATCTACAGTTAAATCGTACTGACCCCTCTAGGCATCAAATATTGCTTGTTCATATTTGGATCAATAATTCCAAAACCATGCTATGTACAAAGTTTTAAAAGATTTCATCTTAAAGCTAACACAACGGCAAACTCAACTCCATTAATATTTGACCTCTGTCTAGTGCAAGTAAATGGATAATTAACTGCTGGTTTTATGATATTAATTTACATAGATATAATTTCCACATTTTTCTAAATATCTCAACAACCAAGTAACACAGACAGAACTCCTTAGCATCATATGAAAGCTCTCAATTAGACAAATAAAATGTGTGTAACTTGAGTGGTTGCTGAGATATTGTAAACTGTTTACAAAATATTACAAATGTAATAGTTACTGTTTACTGTGACAAATAAAATTTGGTTTAAGACCTAGACTTAAAAAATACTACCACTATAAAATAGTTTGCGCTGAAGAGTTTGCCTTTCATACTTCTTTCATAACCCCTGTGCTTCCAGAGATATGAACATTTGTCTGAAATGTGTGGACATAATTTAATTATGCCAAAAGGCTTAGGCTCCACCCATTGGAAGTTATAGTATAAACTTCTAAAGTGCCACTGGAATGAATGAATTAAAAGATGACTCAAGATCCTGGCCCACACCTAATAAATTACTCCTGTCCAGAGTAACCGATTCAGGAGAAGACAAATATTCAGTTTTCTGTCTCTTTTGAAGGAATTTCTGAAGAAACAGACCCAGTATTGCCAGAGATGGACAGAACATTCTCACTAAGCAAGGACACTTTCCCTGCTCCTTTTCCGAAGACCAACAATAGTGGCTTTTCACTTTTCTGCTAAGAGAACCCCAAAAGCCACAGAGAATGTGTCTAACCTTGGTTCTCAGTGACTGTAGAAGCTACACTACAGGGTTCTGAGGAATCAGCTTTGGCCAGAGCAAAGTAACTCACCTGCAAGTGAGGTAAATGTCCAGCCTGCTGTGGTGGCAAAAGCTGCTTAATAATCTTTTCCTTGTTGTGGTTAATGGGAAGAAGGTCTAACCAAGGAATCAGTATATTGTTCTATGGTCAAGCCAAAAATGGTGCTCAATTCCAGGGGGTGCTATACAGTAAGTCAGTAAAACAAGAAAGTATTAAAAAGTAACTTTTCCCCCAGAAAAAAAAACACAGTAAAAAGCACTCTAAACACTCGCCCCAGTCCCAGAGGTTTCTCCAGAGAAATAGTTTTAAACAACTTTTTACCACAATTATAAAATGTGTGCTCCCATGTAAAAGTACCTAAAAGTCACAAGACAGTCAAAAACACTTCTTCCTAGCTTAAAAGTAATTCTTTTTCAGGAAAAAGTAAGTTTTCTGTAAGGGAAAAAAAAAGTAACGTGCAAGGTTTTTCCTCAAAGGGAACTTATATGTCCAGCAATGAAACAGTGTTAATGGACTATTGATCCTTGAAAAGCCCAGTGAAAAGGAAACTCTGAAGAGCTTGGCACCCAAATCAGACTTTTAGCCAGCTCTGCTTGAGTTAGCAGTTTGGGCACATGGACGATGCCCTGATGCTGTGGATGGTCAGTTATGATATCTTATGCAGGATATAACCCATATAGCTTAGGGTACTGCAGCAGTGATCATCACAGAGTTTAAATGAGGCAAGCAGTTGGACATCAAAATTGGGAACTAGGAAACCACCACATTTCACTGAGCATTCTCAGGTCTATTACCCATTTGGGGAGCAACTTCCATGCCTTAGTTATGTTACTTTTCAAGATCTTGTTACTCTTAAAATATTCTTTATTGCCTATGTTCCTTTCTACAGCTTTTCCTGGGAAAGACTCCTCTGTATTAGTGGGTGGCTGCTCCAACTTTGGCAGTTGGCCTTCAACTAAATCTCATAAAAATGGAGCCCTATGAAAAAATAAACTAAACTCAACAATTACAAATCTTATTCTCAAAACTCATGATATGCTTGTGGCAAAAAAATGAATGTGATGCAAACTGACAGCAATTATTATCCAGGATGCAGCCTTGTGTCCCAGAGGTAGGGAAGGTCCAGCTCACACACACTCTATATGGAGCTCTGGAAGTCTGACCAGCTGAGTTGATGACCACCCACAGCTAAGCTGTGAATACTACTACAACAGAGATAAACATGAAGAATTTCAAAAGTTCTTTATAGAAACCCTGATCATGACAAGGCAGACAATAAGACAATGATAAAACAATGTCTCCAGAAAGCAAAGAAAGGAAAACTTTACTTCTGGGATACTTCAAAATGATATAACATTAAGTGGTCACTTTGACTACAACCACATCCAACAGCGGTATACTACAGCTGGGTTACAGCACTCACTACAACTTTAGAAGTCTGAGTAAGATCACCACTGCTGTAGTAATGTTTCTAATTTTAAGGGATATTCCAGACAGACTTCTAAAGTAATCAGACATCCCAAAAACAAAGCTGGTCTCCTCCTTATGCCAAAGATGTCAGCATGAACTATGGCTATAGGAACTATGATCATAAGAAACAGAGACACCTGCACAATGAAGCAAGAAGACACTAAACAATATGCCACTGGAAGACTGAGAAAAAAGTAATACCTACTGACCTCACATCACAAACAGCAAAAGAATAAATACTTTCAGTACTCACAGAAAATAAACCAGTATAGGTAATACACGCAAAATCACATTTCAAAAACATGTACATAGAAAAATATCTGAAGTCTCACACGCACGGATAATTTTATCCTTGTCAAACTTCTGGGACAACAGAAAAGGAAAGCCATAGGGGGGAAAGCAGTTTGGTGGGCATACCTACTACAGCAGTGATCATCTTATTTAAAATTCTATGGCTATGTTGAATACTCTCACATGAATGCACTAAGGATCACTGGTGTAGTAATACTGTAATACATGACAGAATACTAAACAAACTGACAATGAATCTAGACTATGGACACCAGAAGGGAATTACAGCATTCCATGGGAGACAGCTGAGGCAACCCCTGCTCTCTGCTCTTGGACTGTATGCCCAAGTTGTAGTACTTGAAAAAGGTGTTAATAGAGGATGATGTAGTCAACAAACAAATGATCTCTGCAGAAAATGTTTCTGAAGAAGGCTGTACTTGTAGCAACTATTCTGGTAGAATACGCCCTCACATGGCTTCTCCAACATTTCCCATGGTGACTTTAATAGAAAGTGATGCAAACAGCCAGCCATTTAGAAAAGGTTTGTTTAAACACTGGTCTTCATGCTGCCCTGGAACAAGCTCTGACTGCCTGAAATCTCTGGGTCCATCAGTACAGTATCTGAATTGCCTAACCATATCCATTTTATGCAAAACTCTATCTCCTTTTTTTTTCTGGGGATAGCATAAAAATAAACTTAACTGAACTGTCTAGTTTACAGTCAGTTTTGAACCGAGCAAGGGTATGAAGAAAAAATGTGATCAGGATAGCCACTCTAGCCTTATGAAAGACTGTACAGGGTGGTTTGCTTTTGTTAATCCATTTGATGATAAACACTTTATTAACTCTAATCCCTCTCCGTCTGACAAGGATGAGACAGCTACAAAGAAAAGTCTTCCAAGATCTCAATGTTGCTGAGATGATAGGCTCAAAAAGAGGGAAACTAATCTTTTCCAAGATAAACTAAGTCCCACTGAGTTGGGAGGTGAGATGGGTTTGATGGGAGGTCAGTGTATAGCACTCCTTGAGAAGAAGCTTAGCAGACATCACGGATGCCATTTTATGGGGGAAGTAGGCCAAGAAACCAGACAGATGGAATGCAATAGAGGCATAGGTTTTGAAAGGTACTGCATGACAACAGGGAAGAGAAAGACTTTGGTTATATCCTTTTGCTGTAATATTGACACAGAGAATTTCTTCCATTTAACCAGGTAGGATTTCCTGATATTCAGCTTCCCAAACTCCTGAAGCATGCAGAGCACTCACAAGCAGTTAATACAATGTATGAACATATAAAAACAAAAGGCCCGAAATAGTGCATCTGAGACCGATTCAAATGTTAGAAAAACAGCATTCACAAAAGAAAGCAAAAGACAATAACAATATCAGTTAAGGAAGTCACAAACAAGAAGTACAGCAAGATATAAAAATCAGACAACCAAAGTCCTAAATTGTGGAATGAATTACCAATTCAGTGAAGACAGGACAAAAAAATCAACACAGGTGCATAATACAGCAAAGAAAGTGAAAAGTGGGATATTAAAAAATTAAGAAAACATGAATATGGCAAAAAAAAAAAAATGCTGAAAACAGGGTTACCAACTTAACAGTTCTTTTCAATACCTGAAATAGTCCGACAAGTTTTCTGTTAAATTTTACTTTCATACAACTCTAGTTGTTTTTTCTTAACCTATTCACAGAACACTTTATCCAACCCTAGTCTTTACTCTCTTAAAAGTTGTAGTCTCTCTTTTTACTTACAGATCCCTCCTTTTAGTCTGTCTGGATGTTTTTTTAGCTACCTTACACCCCTCCACTTCTTTTTGAAGCACCATTTTACTGACTTCCCACCACATCTACTTCTTACTTTCACATTCAACAATATAAGCTCCATTCTTCTTAAGTCCCAGACAACTGTCGCATCTTCATTCTAGTCTGTCAGCAAAAACTGGAAGAAAGACCCAGCCAAGCTACAGTTTTCACTGTGCGATACCTTAAACCTCCTGTAATGGAGGTCCATGGAATACATGCAAATGATCCCTTAAGGATATCAAGTGTTTCATCTGCATGGCTTCTGAATGTCCATCACTTTTTTTTTTACTTTTTAAGTATTTATGGTTACATTCAGATATATAATCTTGGCTGAGTTTTCTTGCAGTTTTTACTGAATGGTTTGTCTATGTAACCTTTTTCCCTGTGGTTTGGATGTTAGTTGGAATATTTTTCAGGCACTTTAATCTTGATGGGTATCACCTGGGTTTAAAGACCCAGCATTTCTGAAGTATAGTCAGACTATCCACTTATGCTGCGTTGACGAGGTCAGTAAAAATGGACGAAACATACAAGTCAACAGCTGGTTGGGGTTTCACTTTACTGACCTGAATGTAACCATAAAGACTTAAAAAGTAAAGTCTCAGACATTCAGAAGCCATGTAGTTGAAATGCTTTATGTCCTTAAGGGTCATTTGCAGATATCCCATGGACCTTCATTACACAAGGTTTAATGTATTACACAGTGAAAAATCAAGCTTGGCTGTTTTCTTTCTCTTGCAGTTTTTACTGAATGGTTTGTCTGTGTGTTCTTTTTACCTTTGGTTTTCATCCCAGCCTGTAGGATCATAACTCATGCTGTGGCATAATGTGAACATAACCTAATTGCTCCTGCATGTTAAACATTTTAAACAAGCATCCAGCAAGGGCGAATGGTGCCTTTCACTAAAAATGAACTACAGAAGCAGAGGTTAAAGTTAAGTTATCAACAAAATGAGAATTTTTTTTTATTATTATTACTTTTTATTTAACAATTGTTTACCGGGAATGTCTGACTGGAGCACAACCCATTTTTAGCGGAGGACTAGGGAGAAACGCTCTAAAAACTGTGAAGAAGTGAAAAAGCAGAATTTCAGGCAGTTTTTAATATACTGTCACACTGTACTGCACATTTACAGCGTGTCATCTCAAAACTCATGTTGCATCTACAAGGTGTTGTGGTGGAACAGCTATAGGAGTGTGCTGCTTTTATCATGGAAACAGCTTATGTTATCAGTACATAACTACACATTCTTAATTAACTCTGACAGCTGAATACATATGAGTCACGTAATACAAATTTTAATTTTAGGACCCTTGCTCATGTAGTAGCATTACTGAAGTCATTTATGTGAGCTACAACAGTTTAAAAAAAAAAAAAAAAAAAAGAGCCAAAGAAAAAGTCATATATTTCACTGTCCAGCACTTAAAATCCACATGCACACCATTCCCAAAATGTTTATAATAATGTAAAAATAAGTGGAAAATTTGTGTTGCCAATGTATTTGTCTTTTAGTAGTCGATGATCTACTCCACTGTGTCTTGCTGCAAACGCGTGACTCACTTCTATATCAAACTACTAGTATTTGGCAATACGTCCAGCAACTTTTTTTAGTTAATTTTTACATCAACTAGCAGTTTGCATTTGCAAGAGCAGTATAGCAGAGTGTTTTATAGAAGTCATGGACATCCATCTCATAATATTTGTGAATGCAAACTGAAACAGGGCAATGTTCCCAAAACCAAACAAACTGCATAACAACGTTTCAATCATTGTGTACTGACTACATGTAACAATGCTACTTTGCTGGATCACAGTAAAACCACGTTATTCACCACGGATATTCACACCTCCAGGTTAGTTGCCCAACACAATGCATCGGAAATTCTCCAGGTGCAACTAACACTAGGTAACAATGCAATCCAAATTGTAGCTTGCTACAGATCCCCCACCATACACCAAGATTCTTACTACACCTTCGTAAACATACTGGAAAATATTAAGATACAACCAAACACCCTAATACTAGGCGATATCAACTACCCTGCCATTAATTGGGAAAACTACTCGGGTACCAACTCCTTTTCCCAACGGTTCTTGGAATTCATAAATTCCAATGCCCTGGATCAACTAATCCATTGTCCCACCAGGGGCTCCAATATCCTAGATCTGGTCATTACCAACATGGGAGATAGACGCTCCACACCAGTGGTCACCCCCTCATTGGTCAGGTTTGACCATAAGCAAATCACCCTTGACATCCACACATCCCACCCCAACCAAACACCCTAATACTAGGTGATATCAACTACCCTGCCATTAATTGGGAAAACTACTCGGGTACCAACTCCTTTTCCCAACGGTTCTTGGAATTCATAAATTCCAATGCCCTGGATCAACTAATCCATTGTCCCACCAGGGGCTCCAATATCCTAGATCTGGTCATTACCAACATGGGAGATAGATGCTCCACACCAGTGGTCACCCCCTCATTGGTCAGGTCTGACCATAAGCAAATCACCCTTGACATCCACACATCCCACCCCCACCCCCCCAGTAAGGAAACCTCCTTAAAAAACTTCTCCAAAGCCAACTTCATGCTACTGAAGTCAAAACACCCATGCAGATGGGATCTGAAGTTCGACTGCAGAATCCTACACTAAGGCACTGTACGAGCACATCCACTCGTGCATGAATCGTGCCATCCCAAATAGAACCAAGATGCTCTTCTCCAAAAAAAGGAAGCCAATCTGGTGGTCCCCTGCTATAAACAAACTATACAACAGAAGGAAGAAACTGTTGCAGAAAAGAGGAAAATCCCAGGATGCAAAAAACTCCCTCACCAGTCTCAGTAAGAAGCTGAGATCCCTCATAAAATCCTCAAAAGCTAGTTACGAAAATAAAATTGCCAAAGATTCCAAAGACAACCACAAGGCATTCTATAGTTATGTCAAGAATCTAAATGGCAATGCTCAGATCTTCTCTGAGCTACAGCAGAATGGCATTAAATATACTGATCCCAAGGATATTGCCAATATCCTGGCGGATCAATTTAGTGCCAACTTCACTCCCCTCTCACCCCCTAAAAGGCCCATCTCAAAACCAAAAGATTGCCAAATTCCGATAATCACAGCCACACAGGTAGAAACAGCACTCTCCAAAGCTACAAATACAGCATCCATGGGACCAGATGACATCCCAGGCTGTGTACTACATGAACCACAAAATGAACTGGCACCCCACCTAAATGTCATGTTTAATCATAGCCTCACCTCTGGCTTCATGTCCACTGAGTGGCACACAGCTACAGTTATCCTGCTCCACAAGGGAGGATCCACCTTGGATCCCGGGAACTACCATCCCATCAGTCTGACAAGCCTGATCTGCAAGGGCATGGAACGCATTATCATGGAACTTATAAACAAAGACATTGGCAACCTCCAGACACTGGACCCCACCCAGTTTGGGTTTGTAAAGGGCCGATCTTGTCTCCTGAATCTGACTGACTTCTTCAAATTGGTCTCCAGAGCTGTGGACGAGGGTAAGGAGGTCCACACAGCCTATCTGGACCTCGCCAAGGCCTTCGACACCATCCCCCACTCTGGAATCATAGATAAACTTACTAAGCTGGGCATAAATCCCTACGTCACTCGATGGGTTGCCAACTGGCTTACTGACAGAACCCAGACTGTAAAAGTAGCCGACTCCAAATCCAGCTCCAAACAAGTGATAAGTGGAGTACCTCAGGGTTCAGTCCTGGGACCACTCTTGTTTGGCATCTACTTCTCTGAAGTACAGGCCAACACTAATGGACTCTGGCTAACAAAGTTTGCAGATGACTGCAAACTGGGAGCCATTACTGAATCCCCAAATGATGTGGATATTCTACAAAAGGGCCTTACAGAAACAGATGCCTGGTGCCAGAGCCATGCGCTCAGGCTTAATGCCAAGAAATGTATAGTCATCCCCTTTGGAAAAAAACATGTACCCATGAACTACCACATAGGTGGCAGGACACTAAACATCGAAAGTGTGATGAGAGACTTAGGGACACAAGTGGACAGTGGTCTCACTTTCGATAACCACATTGCCACAACAGTCAGGAAATCCTTCTACGTGTCACACCTCATCACTAAGGGCTTTTCATCCAGAAAAAAGTTGTTACTGTCCCACTGTACTCATCCCTCATTTGACCCATTATAGAGTATAATGCCCCATTTGGTATGTACCTCACAAGACATCTGCAACAGCTGGAAAGGCCACAGAAATACCTCACTAAAAGAATCACAGGCCTAAAGCAGATGCCATATGCTGACCGTCTAAAAAAACTCCAGCTATACTCTGTGGCATATCGTCTACTCAGAGGCGATTTCAGCTTAACACACAAGGCCATGTCAAACCCTGAGCTGTTGGACATGCTCCACTTAAAGAAATCCCAATCCCTCAGAGCTGCACGCTGCAGGGATCTAAACCTTATCATCACAATGAACAAAACATGCTGGAGGGATAGGTTCCTGACCCAGAGACTCCCCATACTCTGGGATAGAGAACCTCATTGGCCCTCTTCAAAAGGAACCTTGATGACTGGATGGGAGATAGGAAATTCACCCCGGGGATCATGTCAGTCGTCCTGCTAGACAGGGGCCCGGGGATCATGTCAGTCGCCCTGCTAGACAGGGGCCCAGAGAGGTAAATACTGTGGGAAAAAATTTCCAGGGAATTGTTATGGCTAGGCTTGCATAGGCCTTAGGGCCGATAGCCTAGTACCAACCTATGAACCTATGAGAGCAGCAACATTTACATGCATAACTTCATGAAGCAGCACATATTAATGCCACATATAGGTAGGAATGTGAAAAACTACATCAAGGCAAAAATACTGCTTGTTACTGGCAGTCACTGGATAACATCATTTTTAATGTTCTAAAGGATTATTGTCTTAATTTCTCCTTGTCCACTGCTTCCTACTGACCATACACCTATCACTACTACGGTTGTAATTCCATACTGGGGGAAATCAAATTCTGGCAATGAAAGGGACTTTCATAAAGTTCCTAAACTGGAGCATTTTGTGGACTTACTGCTTTAATTCTTCCTATCATATATTATTTTTATTTAAAAGTAAAGCTTACTTTTTGCATCCTTTCCACCTTCTTCCAAATAATCATCTACAAAAATCTATGCAGAACTCCAAACTATTTACTTTGTGAGAATGTGTAACAGAAGGATGCCTCTTTTAGTGAATGATAAGAAATGCAAGAAAACACAGACGCGCAGACCATTAAAACTAAATTATCAGCAAAAATTACTCTACAGGAGAAGGTAAAGCAAAAAGAATTAAAACAAAAAGAAAGGAAGAAAGAATAATAATTTTTAAGAGGAAAGTCAGGGTGGAACCTCTCAGTGATATAAAATAAGTTATTTCTCCACTGTAAAATTTAGTTGATAAAATGGCTACACAACATCCCAGAGTAAATATGCCTTTGGATGACAATGCTAAAAGAATCTAAACAGCAGAAACTAGAATTTACGCTCAAGAAGATACAGCAATAAAGATGGAAGAAAATTTCTTCATGGTGAGTGTTCTATTGTGTTATGTTTAACACAGGAAAGCAAACTTACTGGACTTGGAAACAAGAAGACAAAGGAATAATATACTTACTCACTCAAGTGGCACTCCAGAAGCTTTTACCCTACCTATGGCTGCATCCAGAGTCTTTTGACAAAATCAAGCTAGATCCTCAAGGTTCAAAAAATGTCTACAACGCCAAAACCATAAATTTTACTAAAGAAAGCAAACAGCACAGTGTACAGTAGAAACTAATCTTTACATTGATCATATTCACTAGATTCCAGGCCTTAAACTGGATTTTCATATATAACAATAAACAGTAAATAATAATTTTTATGTTTAGTAAAAAACTTACAGTGTCTCAAACTTAAACTTCAGCAGATCCATTAGTACAAAGGAAATATAACCAAAACAAATGCACATTCATGTTGCCCACTGAAATATCCAACAACTTTTTTATTAAATTTTTATTACAAAGGTTTCTGGATATTTTTAGTGTTCAATGTGACTGTGCAATTGATTTGGTAATATCTCCGTAACTACTCAAGATACACACATACTGCCAGCAGCAGCATATTCATCCTGCTGGGACACTTTATATGACGCTAAGCAATTCTACTTGTGCTACATAGCTGTTGAGATTTTAGAGAAATATGAAAATTCTAACAATATAAATTAAACAGTATGTGAACAATATTCATTACCTCTTTAGCTACACTAAGCAGTGGTCAAGTATCAGTGTTGTTCCTTTCCCCTATCATGGAAGCTTTAAGATAAGACCCAGAGACTCCCCAGACTCTGGAATAGACTGCCCATACATGTCAAGCAAAGCACCTCTTTGGCCCTCTTCAAAAGGAACCTTGATGACTGGATGGGAGACAGGAAATTCACCCCAGGGATCACGTCAGTCGCCCTGCCAGACAGGGGTCCAGGGAAGTAAATACTGTGGGAAGAAACAGCCAGGGAATTGTTATGGCTAGGCTTGTATAGGCCCTAGGGCTGATAGCCTAGTACCAACCTATGAACCTAAACAAAAATCTTCCTGCAGCTTGCATGTAGCATGAGCAGTCAACATCAGATGCCTAAATACATCACTAAGATGATCCTAGAGAAATACATGGTGGTATCACTAGGGTTTAATGAGTCACAAGGTCTCTCACAGACAAATACGACTCTGTGGGCTTTATAGAACTGTAGGGGATATAATATTTTCTTTGATCATCAGACCATACACTGACTACCCCACAGAAGGAAGACTATCGAGCACAAAGAGTTTGTCAAACAGCTGATAAGCCTAGACAGAGCTACGTTAAATGCTAAACTTTTGAATGAACAGGTCTATTAAACGGCACCCCCCCCCCCCAAAGAAAAAAAAAATGACTATGTGAAAGAGTTATAAGTTGATGTTTCTGGCTGATTTATTTGAGCATTACAAATTACAGAGAGACTACCCACCCTTCTGTCAATTTTTAATCAAGAACTGCATTTGATTTCAGACGGCATATCTAGCTAATTTTTTCTCCTTTGGGGACAGAAAACATCAGACTTCCTGCCTGAAGAATGTAGCTCCTATTTAGAAGGTTAATTTTGGCATTTAATCAAGAATCTAAAGCTTATACTGAATAATTCTGGCATTGCTGTATTCTTGGGGTTATACATGAGCTGCACCTCTCAACATCGCAGCACAAGAATTCCAGACAAAGCCAAAAATAATGGGGTGACAAGGGTCCAAAATCAAAGGCAGATTTTAAATACTGTTCTTCTAAACTTAAAGTTGCTAAAGTAACATGTTTTGAGTTTGTATGTATTTTCTGAAGGATTTGAAGGCTTAAACTCAAAAGTCTGTCATAATTTGTGACTTCACTATAGTAATTTGCCAGAAAATCACACATTTTATGAGAAACAGTCTAAAAACATGATGCCAGAATCTGTACATTTTGTGAAATTCTGGACAGTTGAAAGGTGAGACATGAGCTTTGGCTCTTATGAAGTCTATCATTCAGGGCCTTTGAATTCTTTATTTGCAGCAACTTAAAGAGTATGAAAGTGAGTTAAACATTTGGCTCCGTTATTCAAGTTAGTTCTCAGACTTCTGCATCGTCTTTGCTCTTTACTACTGTTTGCTTATCATTTCTTTACATTTCTACCCCCCAATGCCCTTCATTACTACCAACCTGGCAACACAGTAGTAGTCTGTGCCAGATCTACCGGCTGCTGCCCCCACCTCCTGGACTTAATCTGATGTGCATATGTGGTGCGGCTGGTCACAAAACAAGGTATGCCGGGGCACGGCTCATCTATCCATCCATTCAGGGTGAGGGTTAAGTTATGCCCTACCCATTTTGTACTGCCCCCACCCCCACTGCTTGTGAAGATCCATGGCTTACCTTACTTATGTATACAGTAATACTATATTATGCCAACTAATTTTTTTTTCCTTCTCACACTGACCTTCTGTAGTACCTATATTTTACAGGCATCTCTTGTTTTAATTTTACTACAGCTATACTGCTGCAGTTTGTCTGTAACCCTAGCAGTCTAAAAGGAGATGGTCTGTAGTTGCTCATGTTTCTGGGATGTTTGGTCTTAGGAACTTCTAAACACTGTTAAAAGTTATGCTGCTTAAATATAAAGTCTTCACTTATTTGCATTCTGCATATTATATTGAACAATTATAATCTGAGCACTTCTGTTAAGGAAAGGGTTACATTGTAATGTGAAGACAGACGGGTACTTATTTCTGTCTATATATTTAAATTAGCACCTTCCTGTTTGTGTGCATGGTTATGATCTCATATTAGGAAGAGTTTAGTTTTTATTGCTTGCACTTCCACTAATCCTGTATCATTAGGTAATTGCATGCTACCTTTCTTTGCAAATATACTAGAAACTAGTCTAGGTGAAGTAAAGTATTTTAAATCACTTTGTATTCAAAATAAAATAATTTATACTGATTAGAAACTACAAATGTATACAGTCAATATTTAAAAAGTTACAAAAATGTGAGCATTTTTTCACTGATCGTTTACTATCTACAGGAAGGACTTATCTTTTCGGGAAGAATGACAAATACTAATGTGTTATGCTTCTAGTAAAACATGAGTAGAGACTGCATACATATAAAAAAACTTCTGATGGGTAAAAAGAGGATCTTAAAACTTAATTAAAATATTTTATTTAAATAACTTTTTTCCTTGCTGCCTTTTGTCTGTTGACCATCATGCCTCTGTCAATAGACTGCTTATTCATTTCCCTATACTAAGGAATTACCCTTAGCACAATATGGGGGCAAGAACCATCCTGACTGGCCATCATTCAGGTATCCATGAGGGCTGCTTTTATCCCAGCAATGAGGATAGTTATAGGGCCTAATGCCACTCCCCAGTGAGGGAAGAGCTACCTGTGTCACTATTAGGACCCACAATACAATCCCCATTTGACTGCATGCTTTCAAGCACTCTCTAACGAAAGCTATCAAAAGCCTGCCCCAGGATGCACACAGCAATGCTGCCCCTCCTCTAATGGATTGCAGTTGTAGGTGTTCTGTTTCATACTGCTCCCTCCCCCGGACAGGCACATCCATCTTCCTCTACCCAATTCAATAAGCGCTCAAGCCATTAACAAACTCAGGATGCCTTGGCCAAAAGTGCAGCATTATCCCTTTACACCACCTTTGCATTTTAACAGTTTGACTTATAAAGAGTAATTTAAACTTATTAATGTTACTCTGATTTTATTTTATACACCTGACCTTGCAAAGTATGAACAAAAATGTCTTTTTTAAATGCAAATACATAGATAAAAACTCTTAAGCAAATTTTGTATTCTACCTGTGACTGCTTTACTACTCATGCTAACTTACAGTAGGTTGCATACTTAAATAATGTTGACATTCTGATTCAGATCCACAAGCACTGAACTCAAACTCCTACAGTCAGCTGAAAAATAATTAGCATGGTTCAATTAGTAGAATACTCATACCTGTTTTTATCATTTGCATTGCCTTAATTTTAAACAGCACATTATTCCTTAAAGGAAATATTCATGTCTTCCTAGTCTACTGACTGTATATTACATATCTTTATAAATGTGTTGTTGTTGTGTCTTTCGGCTTTTCCCGGTTAGGGGTCGCCACAGCGGAACTCCGGTCCGCTAATGATTGGTAGTGGATTTTTACGTACCAGGTTACCAGCCCTGATGCACAACCTTCAATGAAGGCATGCCCTATTCACGTATGCCTCCACACAGAAGACGCTCTAGCTGAGAATCGAACGGGACGTCTTGCTATGAGGCGACAACGCTACCGCAGCACCATCACTGCAGTACTTATAAATGTGTATCAAGTGCAAATCAGCTCTCTTAAATCATAGTTTTCTCTTGTTCTGATGAGTCTAACTAGTTACATTATTTAAGCGACATAACCTATGTGGTATGCAGTACGGCACATGGAAAACTTTTTAACCTAGTCTCAAAGTTTTTTTTTTTTTTTTTTTTATATTTTAACTAAGATGTGGTTAGAGGCTGCAAAACAGAGTCATTTCTGCAACAGTTGTTCTGATAACCCTCAAGTCTGTAGTGGGTTAATTTCATGTATTAAGGAGTAATAATAATAATTTTAAACAAATGCACTTAATGTCACTGCTCTCCTCATACACAGAAACTTGTATTATTAGGCCTCACGACTTGTTATTAAACATTTGTTTGGATTTTCATGTTATTTAATCGTTTTTCACAGAGGTAAACTTTCTGGATGTCTCAATTTTTAGGGACAATGATTATAATCTTAGTACTAAGCTATATAGAAAAGAATGCTATGTAAATAGCTTACTCAGCTGGGAGAATATGCACCCCGACTATATATTTAAAAATGTAGTTCAAAATCAGGCATTTAGATTATCACGTTTGAATGTACAAGACGAAGAGTTTATAAGGCAAGTAGTTGATGTTGAAAAAGAATTTATACAGAGAGGTTAGGAGACATTTTGTACAGAGGAATGTAAGGGATGTAGTCAAATTAAAGGAAGGCAGAGCTAAACCATAGTTTTCACAACAGGCTAATATTAGAATGAGCCAACAGGGGAACAAGAAATATACTCCTCATACTTTAAGGATGTGCTTTAGCTACTCTAGTAACATCAGGGCATACACAGACATCTTTAATAGGTATTGGGGCATCATAATGATTGATGAACAAGTAAGTAGACATTTGGATACAAGACCACAATTCACTTTTAAAAATAAGAAATCTTTAAAGAGAAGGTTATGCATCACTAGAGATGATACTGGGACACAGAACACAGGGGGGTATATGAAAGCATGTAGGAATTGTCAGTACTGTAAATATATTTCAGAAGAGACAGATTTTGTGCATCCAGATACGGGTGAGAAGTTTCAGTTTAGGGTTTTTGCTACATGTTATAGTTCCCACTTAGTTTATTTAGCTGTCTGTCAAATTTGCTGCAAATATTATGTAGGGAAAACAGACAGACAACTTAAACTTAAAATTAGGGAACATCTATACCATATCAAGAAACAAAATGTGCACAATGCATTACCAAAACACATTAAGGATACTGATATACACCATAACTTTTAAGTTTATGACAATAGGTAGATGTTTTGAAAATAGAAGGAGAGGTGATGTTAGAACAAGAACTGAAACACTTGAAGTGGAGTGGATCATAAGGCTTAGGGCAGATATGGGACATGGCCTAAATGATCACATTCCATTGAGACCCATCCTAAAGACTTGACCCCTACGTAGATGAGTTTTAAAAGGTTTAAAGGTTTTATTATTATTTTTAGATATATGTATTTGGTATGCATCTTGTGTATGATTGCCCTGAGTGTTTTTTTTAATATGAACTTATGCTAGTATTTATATTTATGTGTATTGCACATGCACTTTACTAATGGCATTCACTCATGAAATGTTGATGTTTCTTTAAATTATGCAATACAAATCATGTGATATGTTTAAATGGTATAAAATAGGTGTTTCATTTAGTTATAGTTCATTCACCTGAGGAAGCTGATTGTGAAAGTGCTTGTGTTAGTCTGACTATATTAAAACTGGTTGTTGGAAACTGGAGCCTGGTCTCTACAAATCTATTTGCTTCATTGGACTTTGTGGACTAATTTACTATCATTGTAGAGATGCCTGGATTTTGTTGGTTTTTGTTGTAGATGTAATATATAATGTTTACAGAAGATGGCTACGTTTTGTGCTTCCAGAAGCAATGTCTATGGTCTAGAATAATCTAAGGGCCAAATTCTAAGAGACTTGCTCTCGGTGTTACGTGACCATTTACACAGAGAACAGGTGTTTTTGAATCCGGCCCCCTGTGCAAGCCTGTTTGAAGATAGGCCTTATACTGAGGGCAAGTCTTTTGCAATCAGGGCAGACTTAATGCTGAGACCAACTCTTTTGGAATGTGGCCCTAAAGGTTTGCACTCTGCTCCCACTAATGTTATATACTTATCGATCCAAAGCAGATTTGAGCTAAAAATGCTACGGAATTAGGATGCAAGTTAGGTATTTTTCAATTCTTTACTGAAATTGCACTTACATAAATTACACTGAGAATGGAAACTACACTAGTCTTGTCATCTCACAGGTGGAAAGTACAGTTTTATAAGTAAATCTACCATAGCAGTAGAGGTTTGAATGATCACTGCTGCAGTAGCCTTAGTTATATGGGTTATATCCTGCCAAGGACATAACAGCCTGCCAGCTTGCAATGCTTCAGAGCACCTTTCATGCATCCAAACTGTCAGGCAGTTCAAGCTGAGCTAGTTAAAAGACAAATGAGGGCACCACACCCTTCACAGCTTTCATGCTAACAGAGAAAGGGAGGCTGAGCCCTGAAGGGGCAATGCTAGGATGAACAAAAAAATAAACCACAAACTGGGCATAAACAATATATAAAAAAATAAGGGGTATGGAGGGAGTGCTACTGCAGTGGTGGTCATTCGAAAATTTACTGTTACTGCAAGTTTAATTATACAGTTGTACTATGCTGAACTTATCCACTGTTGCAGTGGCCTTAGCTATATGGGTAGAATACCTTAGTTTATTATATTTGGGAGGTGGAAGTAGAAGGGTCCAGGAGCCCCTGGAGAATGGTCCTTGCAAAGTCTGATCTAGACCTAGAGAAGGAATCAAAATTAGAGTACTTTGTAAAAGCATGTACAGAGGACCAAGTGGCAGCTTCTAAAATTCTTCAGGAATCAAACCCTTTCCAAAAAGCTACAGCTGAAACCAAGGCCCTGCAGAGTGAGCCTTAACCCTGAATGGAATGGTTTTGTTGTGGTGAGTATAATAAAAGGTAATAGCCTTAGACAACCATTTGGAAATAGTCTTGTTTTGACATAGGTTGTCCATTCTTCTTACCTTCACAAGAAATGAACAACTGATCCGAAGATCTGAAAGACTTAGTTCTACCAAGACAGTAACAGAGCTGTATGTGGACATCCAAGGTATAGAGTAACCTTCCTACTACCTTTTTGGGTTCAGGGAAGAAACGAGGGAGATGGATACTTTAGCTTAAAATAAACTCAGATACAAATTTAGGCATGAAAGAAGGATTAGTTATCAAAGAAACCCTACCTCTGAGGAAATATGAGATAGGATGGACTCACCATAAGAGCTTGCAACTCAAATACCCTTCTTGAAGAATTCAAGTGCAATCAGTAAAACAGTTTTCCATCTTAAAAGCCTCATGTCAGCCAGCTTGGCTATTTCAAATGGAGCAAGTGTTACCTTTTCCAAAAAAAAAAAAAAAAAAAAAAAAAAAAAAACTGAAAGGAGGGGCCACCAATTTTCTTGGGGGCCTCTTATAAAATATTTTGACATTAGAATGCATTGAAAGAGGAGGATCCATGTGCAGATGTGTTGAAATGGCTGATAAATGAACCTTGATAGAGAAGTAAGAAAGGCCATACGATAGTAACTCTCATAAATACTGTAAAACCACAGAACAACTAGCCCTGAATGGGTTATGCTGTTGGCACAAACTAGAAAATCTTTTCTATTTGCTAATATATGATTTTCTAGCAACAGGCTTTCTTGCCTCCATTAGTACCTGCTGCATGTTATCAGTAAATAGGTGCATAAAAGGAATTAATATCCTATTGGCCAGGCAGTCAATTGAAGTTGATTGGTGTCAGGGTATATCAAACACCCCTCTTCTTGTGCGAGTCCAGTATGTGAGGAAGCTTGTGGTAATTGCCCCTTGGCTATTTCCAAAAGAAGTGAGAACCACAGTTACCTGGGCCAGAAGAACTCACCACAATGATCTTGGGGAACTCCTCCGGAATCTTCAGAAGTAACCTGGATGTTAGTGGAAAGGATGGAAAAGCATACAAGAACACTGTCCAAGGGAAAGAAAAAACATATGTCTTCCAGGCCTTCTTGCATGGAGTCCTGGAGCAGAATCTTGTCAGTGGATTGTTCAGAGAGGGGTCAAAGTGGGTGACTTGACAAATTCTCCACAGATGGAGCAAATCTTGGAAGACCCCCGATTCAGTTTCCATTTGTGAGAGCCTGCCATTGTCTTGCTCAGCTTGTCTGTCACATAACTTTGCTCTGACAGAAAGCAGGGTGGCTGTAGAGTGCAATTATCTTTTGAAGCTTTATCCCAAGCTAGGATGTCAGCTAAAAAGCCAATTGGCCAATTCTATTAATAAGTTAACTGGCCAAAAGGGAGTCACCAAAATGATCTTTGGTAATTCTTTATAAATCTTCAGAAGTATCTTGGGAGTCATTGGAAAAGCATACACAAACATACCATGGAAATGACACAGCATCTGTCTCTCAAGCATGGCTGCAAGAATGTCTTGAACAGAATTTTTTTTCTATTGTCTGCTCTGAAAGCCAGTGAACAGATATACTTGTGTTGTTCCTCACAACTGGATCAAGTCCTGAAAGACCTCTGCATGGAGAATTCACACATGAAAGTATATCCGGGATCTGCTAAGCCTATCTACCATTGTGTTTTGCTCTGATGAAATGTATGGAGCCTGTAGCATTAGAGAATGCTGTAGTGCCAGTTCCCAAGCTACCACTGTCAAACAGAAAAGACAGTATGACTGTACACCTTTGCTTGCTCAAGTACCACATCATATTAGTGCTGTCTGTGACCACCAGAAAAGGAACCAAACTCCATAAGTGAAGAACTTTTAAAGCAGGAATTACTGCCAACATCTCTTTTACATTTTTATGCTTTGGCATGTCTTGAGGACCCCATAAGCCCTGCATTTGAACTCCCATGGACACTGCTCCCATTACAAAATCTTAAAAGGCTGTCTTGACAGATTTGACTGGGATCTGAAGAGAGAAAGGGAGCCCTAGATTCAGAGAGGTGAGACCAGAGAAAGGAGAACAATAACTCTCAAGGCCAGAAGTGGGCAATGAGGATGACTTGAGCTCTTTAGCCTGCTTGCTTTCTGTAGAAACTTTAGGATCAGTGGCAAAGGGGGATATGCATGGAGGAGATGCAGGGGCCAGTTGTGAATCAAAGCATCCCTCAGTAACTCCCCCAGAGGGCGGATCAGAGCGAAGTACTTGCTGCAATTATTGTTGAGGGGAGAGGCAAAGAGATTGCAACAAGGCTGGCCCTAATGGCTGAAAATCATATTCACTACTGATGAATTTAGGAACCACTTGTGAGAAATCAGAATGGACCTGCTGAGTCTGCCAGTGCGTTGGTTTCCCCAGTATGTGTCTTGCAATTAAAAAGCGGTCTGAAGAGATCGTTCATTCCCTGACCCTCATGGCTTCTTTGCACAATGGATAGGAATGGGTTCCTCCTTGTTTTTCGATGTACCAGACTATGGACATGTTGTCTGTGTGTACTGCAATAGTCCCTAGGGGAAGACTGTCCTGAAAGGCTTGCAACACTAGGAGGGCTGCTCTCATCTCTAGGACACAGACATGCAACTTGGTCTCCAAGCAGGACCAAATGCCTTGGCCATCTTTCCCTTCAAATGCCCCCCACCCCACCCCAGTTGGGAAGCACCTGTGGTCACTGTGGCTATGGGGGGGGGGGGGGAGAAAAAATGGCCTGCCCAAAAATAAATCATCTAACTGGATCTATTATAACTGGAGTGAGTTTGATGGGAACAGATAGAGGCTAGTAAAGAATAGACCACTGTACCGCCAAGGTCCATTGGAGGACTCACATGAAGAACATTGCTCCAGGAATTAGCTGACACTGACCTGAAACCTTGCAACACTAGTTTCATTTGGGGGGGGGGGGGTGGACGACACAGTAAGTCCAGCACCTGATTTCTCAGAGATGTGATGCGGTGAAGAGGTAATGAATCCACTTGGGTCCTAGTATACAGTTAGGTGCCTATAAACTCTAGAGTCTGTATAGGAGTCAGGTTGGCTTTAGCAAGATTTATCATGAAGCTAAGGGAGTTGGAGATCTAAAGCAAGTAATTCCTGGCTTGTAGAAGTTGATGCCTGGTTGGGGTAGTGAGGAGCCAATCGTCGAGATAGGGAAATACCTGGAATCCTTTCAGCCTCAGGTGAGCTACCAAGACTGCCATACATTTGGTGAAGAACCAGGGGGCTGTGGTGAGTCCAAAGGGCAGTGCTCTGAAATGGTAGCGATTGGCTCCCAGCCGAAAGTGCAGGTGTCTCCTAGAGTACTTGCCTATTTTGATGTGACAGTACACATCATGGAGATCTACAGAGCACATCCAATCATCCTTGCGCAGAAGAGGCAGGATAAACTGAAATGCAACCATCTGGAACTTTGCCTTCTTAACATACTGATTCAAGTTGCTTAGATTCAAAATTGGTTTTAGGTCCCCTGTTTTCTTTTGTCACCAAAAATAAGGAGCAGTAAGTTCCAAATCCTATTTGTTCAGTTGGGACCTCTTGGATGACTGTTTTTTGTAGCAGCTTTTGAACTTCTTCAGCTGCATACTCCCTCTGACTAGATGAAATGGGAAGTTTCCTCCGTGGCAGCGAAGGTGGAAGGAAAAAGGGAATGTAATAACCTCTAGACATTACACTGAGCACCCATGAGTTGTTTGTAAGATTTGTCCAGGCATCTAGGTGCAGGGAAACTTGACCCCAGACTGCCACCTGAGATGGACAGTCAGGCAGTGCCTCAAAAGTGCTGATAAGACCCATTAGAGAGGGAGTCTCTGAAACCCTGGTTCTGCAGACCCCCTCTGCCTCGGGGGAGAAGTCTATCATTGAAACATCCTCTTTCTCTGGAGGAAGTGTCCCCAAGTGGATCTTGAAAAGGCCCTTGAGATTTCTGAAACCATGTTTTTTCCCACCTTGTTGGTTTCTAGAAAACATCCATTGAGGAGTAGAACACTTGATTCCCACAGCAGACAGGGTCTTTCCTCTGCTCTAAGTGAAAAATACAGTCAGAAACCTAAACAATAGTTCAACAAGGGTTTTTTTTTTTAAACTTTAGACAACTATAAACAACTATTTAGGAAAGTTATAGAAAGTGCCAATGGGCACAACTGGAAAAGAGAAGGGAAGGGATAGAATAATGAACCCTAACAACTGTGACAAACAGCAAATGTTAAGAGGTAGGAAAAAGGAAAGGTAACTAACTTTAAAGTTATAGTAATAAGTACAAGCAGGAAATAATTGATAAAAAAATATATTTCTCTTACAGCCTGAGATTCTAAACCATGTCCTGTTGCAATGATGGCAAAATGAGAACTGAGAAGTTGGGGAAGGAGTGGAGCATTATGGGGAGAGGGAGGAGCTTGAGATTTGTGGCGAAGTCAGATCCAAGGGTCATTTCTGTAACCCATCAGTGAGGAAGAATGAAAAGGACAACATCAGATCAATAATTTTAGTATTCTGCAAACCAAAAAGAAAGTGATGGCCCAGGGATTCCATACCCAAAAGCCCAAAACCAAAACACGGGAATCCAGTATGAAAAGACATGGCCACTAATCAAATGACACTTGGATGTGCAATTTACACACACAATTTTTAATGCTGAAAAAAATTAGTTGAACAAATAAACAAAATCATATAATAAGATATAACATATGGTTCCATAGGGTTCTTTTACTTCAAGAAGAGAACATTTATACCATTTATTCAATCACTATTTGTTTTAAATTAATTAAAGGCTTGTTGTGTTTTTTTTTTACACCAGGTGAATAATATGGGGGGGTTATATATTTACTAAGTAGATTTATTCACAAAGATGAAGTCTTGGGATGAAAGGCAATTGTATGATTTTTTTTTGAGCTCAACTCATTTTTCAGCATTAAAAAATTGTGTGTATGAAGATGATCAGCTAGCAGCACAAAGTTTTTGCTCTGCTTCCTTATATTCTTCCTGACAGGATTTTATTACATAAACTCAAAAGAAGCTTATTGTTTTTATAGGATCTGAGTCTGTTTATAACTCGGATAACACTGTAAAAGAAAACTGGAACCTATTAGCCTCTTTTTTTTTATTTTTCCTGTCAGTAACATTACTGAACCTGTATACAAAATGAGCCACTCCAAAACAAACCTTCAAGAAAACTTATTGAAAAAGGAATTATGAATTATTGTGGGGCAGTATCCAAAAACTTTCAATTAAACTAGATAAACTTGAGACAAAGATGGACTATATAAAAGAAGACTGCAGAAAACAAATGGATTTGTTAAATGCAGTGTTAAAACAGAAATCTGTGCAGATTTCTTCAATAGAGGCAGCGGTAACTGACTTAGATGGGAGAATGAAAATGAAAACCATACAGAATTAATTTTAAAACAAAATACGTTGCTACTGGAGTAAGTAGAAGCTCTAGAGAGCAGAACTAGAAGAAACAACATCAGGATATATGGAATTCCTGAGAGGGAAGAAGGGGATAGGTATGCTGCAGTTTCTAAACAACTGGATACCAAAAGCTCTTAATATGCCAGACTCAGAGGCTTTATCTTTTGGTATTAAGAGAGCTCACAGATCCCTTTCAACTTCAACACTGAAAAAAAATCCTTTAGTTCCCAGATCTACAACTGTTAAGTTCCTTTCTAGCCAAGATAAAGACTTGGCACTAAAATCAGCTTGGGCTAATTCTCTAATTAAAATAAAACATAACATCATCAGATTTGACAATGACTACACTTCTTCAGTCATGACAAAAAGAAAAGCCTGTGTCCCACTCAAAAAGAGTCTTAAAAAATGGATATTAAAGCTCAATTTTTCTTCCCTGCCAAAATTAGGACTGTTGCCTGATGGACAAAAACCTTCAATACAATAGAAGCTGCCTTAGAATATACACAAAAAAATACATTATTAGACAATACAGAAGACATGGACTGGTCTCTTACTAGTTTCAAAAGAGAAGCAACAAGGAATGGTTGGACTCAAACAAATGAACATAAAAAAATAAAAGAAAAGTAATGGATCTGTTATTTAATTAACTGAAGATTATTTCCTCTTCAGAACAATGAATAATGTAAATGTGTTTTTCTTTTGTCTTTTTCGTCTCTTCTCTTCTTACTATTTCTTTGCATCAGTATATTGCAGTTTTTCTTTTCATTAGTCAGAGCTTACTATTTCATAATTTAATTTCGTTAATTATGTCAGTAAGTTATCCATGAAAGGTTCTTATAAAGGTTGTAGTTACATAAATTTCTATGGAATGGCTTTTGTTTCCTTTTAATAAGAAGGACAAAGAAAGTGTAATAAATATGATTAGCAATTCTGGTTGTTTCTACAAAAAGGTGGGGGAGTAACCTCATTTGTGACTGTGTAATATATGCTATCTTTTTTTTTTCTTTTGTTTTTGTTTGCTTGATACTCTGATTTAAGTGGAGCGTTTATATTCTTATGGGTGCTATGAAAGTCGTACAGGTGTTTTCTCTTGGTTGGTGAGTTGTATTGAGGACTCACGGACATGTCATTTGGCTAGGGATTCATCTTATTGGTCTTTTGTACTTGAACATTTTTTTTAACATGGAATGTTCAGTAGGGTGATCGTGAGCCTCACATCTGACAGATGACTTCTTTTACTTGCAGTTTTCCTGCTTGAACATTAGTCATCTCAAAAAACTGTTATTTTAATGTCTCAAACCATTTTTAAGATTATATGTGGCTCGTACTCTCTCCTGCTGCTTTCGGTGAACGAGAACAAACCATTTCAACTTTGACCTGACGGCAAACAGGAAGTTAAGCCAACAGGGCTCATCATGAATAATGAATGGAAAGTATGGAGATCCAAAGTGGAGCAGCTGATTCATTATCTTAAAGGTATCATACACTTTCTTGACCGTTATAACAGTCTGTTTTCAAAAAAGAAAAAAAGGAATGGGAAAAAAAAGGTATTACTGTTTTCTTTCATTAACGTTGTATTTATTTAACAGGCTGTGTGCATTGTTGCTGTTAGAAGTGTAAACTGCCATGTTGGTAGGGAGATGTGTTCAAATATATGTTTAATTGTAACTACTTCATGCTTCTGTTGGAAATACAAGTGTTAAAGTATCAGCCTCATGAGCAAGCTTGAGATGTGAACCTTATCATTTTTTAAGAGAAACCATTATAAGTTATTTATTGCTAAACACTTGAAAATGTCTCTTTACACTGCAGAAAGTTTTTTGTGCTTATTAAACATTGCAAGGGGGCTGTATCTGATTCTTTATTCTTGTAAAAATCAGCTATAGGGGTTGAAAGAGTCTGTGTGTTCTCTTCTCAGAAGCAGACTTTTTTTATAAGCATAAGGACATTTTTTTTTTCTAAAGTGAATATGTGTCATTGTTTCTTGATCAACATGTATGTTATAATGTTTCTACTATATGTGAAATTATGCATGAGGAGGTTCTAATAAGAGATCATACTGTAATAAACAATATGAACTGCTTGGACATGCTTACTAGAAGTTTGTTGAGAACCAACTTGAAGGATATTTAATAAACCTATCTTCCTAGGTTTTACAATGTACTTACAGTGCTCCTTATAGTACATTATTTGAATTCAAAAATTTTCTGATCATTCAGTGATCAAATAAACTGCATCATCACTGAACTATATATTCATCTTATTCTTATATAACTTATGTTGGCCCTTATACATTGCTTTTTGTCAGCCTACAAGTTAACATTTTGTAATATTTAAGTGTCGTTCGGTACAGGTTATGACTGGGAAAATATATTATTTCATGACATGTTGCCTGACGTTCTCCTAGAAGCCACCATCTGAATCGTATATTATTCCTTGGGGCACTAAGAATATCATAAGCTCCTGAATTCTCTTACCAAAATCCATAGGGATTAATTCACATTTCCTAATTAGATCATCATTTTATCTCATTTGTTCCCAAGAAACTTTAGCAGTTTCCAGAGTTATTTTTGCCAGCTGAATTCCTAAATATCTTATTTTAGAATGTTCTATGTTGTTGTGTCTTTTGGCTTTTACGAGTTAGGGGTCGCCACAGCAGAACTCCGGTCCGCTAATGATTGGCAGTAGATTTTTACATGCCGAGTTGCCGGCCCTGACGCACAACCTTCAACGAAGGTATGCCCATTCACGTATGTCTCCACACAGAAGACGCTCTAGCTGAGAATTGAATGGGACACCATCTTACTGTGAGGCAACAACACTACCGCAGCACCACCACCGCAGTTCATTTTAGAATGTTCTATAATAGGCATATAATACATGCCCAAAACTTTAGTCTTTTCCTTACTTATATGAAATCCTAACACCTCCTCAAAATCAGCTTAGAGAACATACTTTCTCAATTTCCATATCCAGATCAGTTAAAACTAGTATTATGTTGTCCACAAACAGGGCAATTTCACTCCCACCCACCCTTAAATTTAGACTGCCCAATTTTTCTGAGCCAATGTCCCTAAATGCACATTAAAAAGCAATGGAGAGAGAAGACAGCCATGGCATGTACCCCTTTCAATAGATATTGGCCCTGTCAGCCTCACATTCACCTTGAGTAATGTTGTAGAGCTATATATATATATATATATATATATATATATATATATATATATATATATGTGTGTGTGTGTGTGTGTGTGTGTGTGTGTGTGTGTGTGTGTGTGTGAGTGTATGTATATATATATATATATATATATACAAACACACACATATATAGATATATATATATATATATATATATATATATATATATATATAGTTTTTTTTTTTTTTTTTGGGGGGGGGGGCTTTGTTTTACCTCATGCTGAATTATATGCACCCTCAGAATGCTGTCAAATATTTGCCTTTATTGTTATGAAACCACACTGATCCTCTGTAATCCAATCTCAAGCAATATTTTTGCAAGTCCAGCAGGTATGATACTTACAGACACCTTATTATCATGTCATATAATTGCTATGGGCCTGTATGATCCTGGTGCACATAGATTCTTTCCTTCTTTGGGAAGCAGTTATTACTGCTTCATGCCAGGAATACTGCCTGCTTCCGTTATCTCTTCAAACAAAGCATGCGATGTTATACATGTCTTATGTTCAAGTATTTTCCAGAATTCTATTAGAAGGCCATGACACCCATCCCCATCTCAAACCCGGTGTCCCTCCCACAGCTGCTTCCTTCTAATGTTTCTCAATTTCTCACAGTGTGATGGGCTGTGCGAGTCTCGGATTCTCTTCCTCCATCATTTTTGGTAGGTGTAACACCTCATGAAACTGCTCTAACTTCTCTTGACAATTTGTCCCCCTACGTCTTCCTCACTTTAGAGACAATAATAATTAAATTTAATTATTTCACTAATTTTTCACACTCTTTTAGTAATCCTTCCTGTGGCTAAATTCCTCAGCTTTGTTACATACCTCTTTACCTTCATCTAAGTTTTCCAGCTTATAATCTCTGACATTTTGGGGAAATTGTCATAAAACAAAATGTTTAGGGCCATCTGATTTCCTAGTAAAATTCTCTTTCAGCCTATCCGTAGATCAATATATATGTATAGCTTTAACAAGCTTTCCATGGGCTTGCACAAGTGTATAAATACAGAGCACATGTGAGACTGACTGCCATTTCATAGTAAGCTGTTGAGATATAAGCAAGCATGTCTGTGTAGTCTATCAGTTAATCAGTTTGTTTATACTTTGTACTGCTGCTATCCATCCTGATGTGTTTCTATGTAATAAAGCATATAAATGAACTACCCCACCTGTTTGTCTTTAATAGTAAACCAAAATGAGTGACACGCTGTCAGAATGGGATCCAGAATCAGGACAGAGAGGCATTCAGTTAATGGTGGAGGAATATAGGGGAATGGATCATCCCTACTATACATATAACTTGCAAAACAGGTCAGAAACAAATTTCAGGTATCAAAACTTGCTTGAATGATTTCTCTTTCAAAAAATTTAAGACAAAGCACTCAGAAAGCTCAAAATGAATTTCAAGTTAAACGAAATTTCTGAAACTGCGACATATTGATAAAAATATTCAATTACAGAAATGTTTGAAATAATGACCAAATCACATAAAATGTATAAAAAAAAGAAAACAAACGCATTTTTTGCTATGAGCTACTTTTCCACATTAATTAAAACTATTCAAGATATCCGAAGTAAACAAAGTGTTCGCAAGTTTGTGTAGTATTACAGTACTTTTCTTACACAAAATACAGCCATTTCAAAACATATTTTACAAATTACAGTATTTTGAATAGTTTATTGTGCATTTGAATGTTATTACCATTACTGACTGTGTCTGCATGCTTGTATGTAATTACAAAGGCTATTATTAATTATTTCAGTGTGTTTGGACAAACTTTGTTGGCATGGCTGAAGAATTTCGAAAACCAGGTCCACTTGGCTTTGATAACAATACTGCAGAAAATTGGAGAGTGTTTGAGCAAGAATATATTTTCATACAAGCTACATTTTCTGATAAAGATGACTGTACAAAGGCATTTATTCTGCTTAATTTAGCTGGTTCAGAAACCATTAAAAGAGAGCGTTCATTTGTGTATGTAACTGCTGTGTTTGCAGGGGAGGGGAAAACTGCCATATAGTTGTACTGGCTGAGTCAAGGGAACACCCACAGTGCTTAAAACATAAATTTACAGAAATAACCCTCAAATTAATATTACAATGGAAAGGCACTTATTTTACACAAGGAATAAAAAGCCTGGTGAAACTTCTGCAGCATATATAACTGACTTGAGAAATAAAGCTAAAGTGTGCAGATTTGGTGATTGGATGAGTTGATAAAAGACAGACGTGTGATATTAAAGATGATGATGCTATGAGAAAGATTTTGCTTCGTGGCAGTGATTTAACTTTGAATAAGGTCACTGAGATTTGTCAAAAATATGAGCTCAATAGAAAAGCTCACAAATATGCTTACAAATAAGAAATGCATGCTTCTAGTATCTTCTAGTACTCATGTTGATAGCATGCAGTAAGTGGTTAAAAGAAACAGGCCTAAGCACATGGGAGCAACTGTAAGCCCTGCAGCAGTCACTGAGAAATCCCATACTTTTCTAGTAAATTCCAGAGCATGCATAGTCTCAGTGAAGCACAAGGGTGAGTCAGCAAACTCAAAGTATGTACCCTCACCTAGCCTCACAGTAAACGGTCATAATTGTGGTGGCAATCGTATCTAAAAGACAAAAGTGCTTAGCTTTTGGCCAGCAATGCCACAGATGTAAAAAGTGGAATAATTTCCAAAGATTTTGTAAATCAAGAGAGGCTCATTCTTTTACTAAAAGAGAACACTCAATGAGACAAGTCAATCAATTAGAAAGCTGTGACCCTACTTTTTATGTTGCTGTTATGTCTGTGCTTGATAAAACAGTCAACGCAGTAGATTTATGGGCAAAGAATGAAGTATTTTGTACTGTTCGGATAAATGGAAGACCCATAGTGCTCAAAGTTGATATAGGTTCAAAGTGGAATGTTATGGCAGCAGAAAAATTTGCTAGAGTACGTGCTGGTAAGAAGCTTGATTTGGCAAAGTGTGCGAAGCTTGTTGCTTATGGTGGTGAAGAAATTCAAACCGAAGGTTCAGTAGTGCTTTCATGTTACTCTGCTGGGAATAGCTGTGACTTGCAATTTTACAAAGTCAAAAGGCACGTACAGTCATTATTAGGCCTCAGAGACCGTCTGAAAATGGGACTACTTTCATTTCATAAGGAAGTGCACTACTTTCATTTCATAAGGAAGTGCACTATGTAAGGACCACTGTTCAATTTTTTCCCAGTCTATTTTTTCTACCTGTGCTGATCTTTTTGAAGACAAATTAGGCTATCAGTTGTGTACTCCATGAGGTTAGACCCTGAAGTCAATCCAGTTGTCAGGCCAGCCAGGAAAGTTCCAGCAGCTATGCAACACAGAGTCAAAGCTGAGATACAATGGTGCAGCAAGGTGTAATTTGTCCAGCTGATGAACCTACTGAATGGGTATCCTCCATGGTCGTTGCTCATAAGAAAAGCTCAGATGATATCCGAATATGTATCGATCCACGAGATTTGAACAAAGCACTGAAAAGACCTCATCATCCAATACGTACAGTCACAGAAGTCACTGCTCTAATGTCAAATGCCACTGTTTTTTCTGTCTTAGATGCACAGAGTTCATTTTGGCAAATTTTGTTTAATCAAAAATCTTCACTGCTAAATACCTTCAATACTTATTTTGGCATGTACAGATTTTTGAGAATGCCATTTGGGATACATTCTGCCAGTGAAGTCTTACAGTGTGCAATGTAACACATTTTTTCTGGGAAACCATGTGTTATTATAGTAGATGATATTATAGTAGGCGGTAATGGTGAAGCACAGTATGACAGAAACCTCATGAAAGTTCTGGAAGAGCATGTGAAGAGAATCTTAAGCTGAATCCTCAAAAGAGCAAATTCAGGCTACAAGAAGTTACTTATATCAGTCATTTATTTACCAGTTCAGGCTTACAACCAGATCCTTCAAAGCAAACTGATATTCTCGAGATGTCAGCTCCAGACAATGTTCCAGCCCTACAACGTTTTCTTGGCATGGTTAACTATCCAAGCAAGCTCATTCCAGAAGTAAGCCAACTTCCAGCACCGCTGAGAGAGCTGACATGCAAATATGTATCCTGGTCATAGTCAGAACATCACCAAAGAGCATTTGATATCCTGAAACAGAAATTTGCCAGTCCACCAACTCTCAGATATTATGATGTTCACAAACCAGTTACTCTTTTCTGTGATGCTTCAAAGTTTGGTCTTGGTGTAGTCATTCTTCAAGAGGGTAGACCATTAGCCTATACGTCCAGAACTATAATGGAAACTGAAATGCAGTATGCACAGATAAAGAGCTCTTGGCAATTATGTTTGCATGTTCGAAGTTCCATGATTATATTTATGGTAGACCTGTCCAAACTGAAAATGACCACCAACCTCTAATTACTATTTTGAGAAAGCCTATGCATACAGCTCCTGTAGATTGCAACACATGATGTTGAAATTGCAAACGTTTATTTCAATCTTGTCTACACAAAAGGCAAACTTCTTTATCTTGCTGATACATTATCCAGATCACCCAGAAATACCACTAAACAGCATGAAAATGAGAAACTTGATGATGAAAGCACGGAAGTGAGAAATTTTTCTTCCACATGCCTTGATGAGCTTAGAAGACATACAGCCGCAGATCCAGTTCTTCAGAAGCTCAACCACTTTATCAGTCAAAGATGTCCATCAAAGCAATTTTAAAAACCAACACACCTTGTGGAAACAGACCATACACCAAAAGAAGAGTCCAAAAGATAAAATTCTCCAATTTATTTACAGCCACAAAGTAAGTCAAGTGCTTTTGTCCGCCACACTACAGGACTTTATCAAAACTGTAACACCCAGTCAGGAAAATGCTTTTATCCTACAATTAATTAACATCAATTAACTAAATCAATTTTTCAATAAAAGTCCCTATAACCTTTTAAACCATTCAAATAGTTGTTCTTAAAATTTCAATACATTCAATGTAACAATACAAAATAAAAAATAAAAATAAATACAAAATAACATATAATATTAAGAACGTATATAAACTTTGACAGTTCATAGTACAGTTGCCCTTTCTTTAAGTATGGGTACAAGGGAAACATGGTCATTTAGACCTGGGGGATGGGTGGCATTTAAAAGAATCTGCCACGTATACTCACTTCTATAAATATTGTTTGACCAATCCCCCCCCACCAATAATCTTTCTTTATAATTTCGGATTCCAAAATGTAATCCTAGCTTAACCTCACAAGAGAGTCTATGTTTATACAACGCATTGTTGCTATTGTGCGTCTCAACAGCATATAGATGTTCATAAATTCTTTTACGTAGGGATCTCTCTGTTTTCCCCACATAAAACATATGACAGTCCTGACAAATAACTATGTACACTAACCCACTACTGTCACAGTTTCCTTTTTTCAAGCAAATCTTTCTCTGGGGGTCGCCTACCATAAACCACAACTAGTTCTACCTCCTTGAGTGGGTTGCTGGTGGATGGGGTGTTCAAAAAGAAATTTCAAGTTGTGTCCCATCTTTGTTGTAAACAATGTTTTTTCTCCCAGTTTGTTGCTTAGTTCTTGGTTACATTGCAGTACTAACCAATTGTGAGTAACAATATATTTCACTTTACTATCAAAACTTCCAAACTGTGTGACCATAGTGTCTGTGTATTTTTGTTCTTTGTTAGATCTCCCTATCTTATTTATAACTGGGTCTTGACCTAAACGTGGAACAAACTTTTTACCCCATCCTCCCAAGACTTCACCAGCCAATTCATAAACCATTTTTGAGGGGTATCCTCTGGCCAGAAAACATAGAGCTCAAATTACCTAGTTCTAATTTAAAATCCAAAACTGTGGGGCATATTCTGGCTGTACGAATCATCTGACCTCTAACTAGGTTTCTTTTGATGTGATATGGGTGGTTGCTTTCAAATGCCAAAAAAGTTTGAATAAGTAGGCTTGCGAAAAACCTTGGATGTAAACTTTTGTAGTTCGTAATTCTTAGTGATGGTAACATCTAAGTAGTTGATTTCTGTGGCATGACAATTATGAGTGAATTTAAAGTATTCACAAATACTGTTTATGAATTCACTGAAAATTTCTACAATTGTTCATTCCCTTTTCCATAAAACAAAAATGTCATCCAGGTAACGCAAGTAAAGAAACCACCCCTCCCCAAACCCTGAATTGAAAATATGTCTTCTTGCCCATGCTGCCACCACTAAGTTGGCAGAGATTGGGGCGCAGCTTGACCCCATGGCAACACCTCTTAGCTGTCTGATAAACTCACTTTCGAAACTAAAATAGTTGTGGTGCAGTATAGTCTCCATAGCATCAATAATAAAGCTGAAAAGGGGACCTCGCAATGTAGTATATTCTAACAATGCTTCTGAAAATAGTTCTAAACCTATTTCATGAGGTATGGAACTAAACAGATCTACTACATCTATGGTAGAAAATCCCTTGGATTCTAAGAAGTATTCCTGTTTTATTCTTTCCAGAAAGTCCCATGAATCTGTTAACACATGTTTAATGGGAATTACGGTGTCTTTCAGTAAGCGATCAATAAAACCCCCCAGTGAATAGGTAGAACAGTTGTGTGCTACTATAAGACTGTATGGTGGGTGGAAAACATTTTTGTGTACTTTTGGGATTCCAAATGCAGTGGGGATGTATGGGTGGTCATTATACAAAATGTTCTCATTAATCACACCCTGAAATAAATTATCTTCCAGAAATAGCACTAACTTCTTATAAGCTATGTCTATTTTACCTCTGGAAACTACTTCATATTGGTCTGTGTCATAGAGTATATTTGCTATATCATTCACATAATCCACTTTTTCCACAAAAACTACCCCATCCCCTTTGTCAAGTCTCATTACTCTATATCGATCTGAATCTCTTAATTTTCTTAATTCTAAAGCTTCCTCTCTTGTGAGATTAAAAATTTTATTTTTATGCAAGTAATAAGCCTGGTAAATCTCCTTAGTACATATTCTTTCAAAGTCAATTAAAGTAGGATGTACAAGTGGGTCGTAAATACTCTTTCTCTTAAATCTGTTACCTAGTATTCTCTGCCTCTTGCTTGAAATGTAATTTGAAATTCTATTTCCTGATATAAATTTTGAGTTCCGTAAGCACATCTACTATATTAACTTTACTCCCAGGTACAAACTTAAACCCTTTCCTAAAAGGGGAAAAATGTGCTTTGGTAATTTCCATGTCAGTATAATTGTAGACATGGAGTCCTTGCGAACAACTTAATTTTCCTTTAAATGGTGAAGTACAAGGCTGTGTGTGTATACTTGTATTCACTGTCTGTTCCCCTTCCTTTTCTTCCAAAACTGTCTTTGCCCTTTGGGCCCTTGTCCCCTCGGTGTTTGAGGTCGCCCCAAAAATTATTATTTTGGTTTCTATTCCTGTTCAGAATTCTTTCTGATCTCCTTGGAAGTGGGAATTCTTGCTCAAAACCCTCGTCTGTCTCACCTTCATATAGTTCTGTTTCATAGTTATTTGACTCATTTCTCTGGTCATACTGACCTAACCTAACTTCTGCCTCTTGCCTATTATGATTGTAAAGGGGGGGGGGGGTCATAATAACTCTTAGGAAGTGGATATGCTTCCTTGTGCTGATAATCCAGTTCATCCCTCCTAAGTTTCCTTGTTTCCTCAACACATTTTCTTTAACCTGTTGTTCAATTCTGTTAAAAATGTATTTAACTTCAAAGTTCATAAAACAGTCATCCTCCACACTATGTTGATTTAAAACGTTAATTTCATCCATCAGCTTTCTAATTTTACTACTGTTAATTTTAATTATAAAGTGCAAAAGTTCTATGCCATGCCGGTCAAACATGGCTAACAGTTCTTTAAGTTCTTCCTGCTTTGCTGTAATGTCAAAGCAATTTTGTTTACCTCATGACCTGCAACCTTATTTTCCTTACAGAGATGATATTTTGTCAGACAATGGTATCATCATGAAAGGTCCAAAGGTGATTGTTCCAAAGTCCTTGCAACAAGAGTATATTACTATCTTGCATTGTGGCCACCCAGGAACTGATTCTACTAAAAGAAGGGTGAGAGGATTAGTATTTTGGACTTCTATGTCAAGGGACATCAAGAGAGTACTTCAGTTTTGTTCTGTATGTAATAGTACTAAGTCACATCAACAGAAAGAACCACTTCAGCTAAACCAGAATCTTTAACTACCTTGGTCGACAGTAGCTACAAAGATTTTCGAATGAAATGGTCAACATTACTTGGTGTTAGTAGACTCTTATTCAAATTGGTTTGAGATTGACCTACTTCCTAATCTAGCAGCCAATACTGTCATTACCAAGTTAAATCATCATTTTGCAATCCATGGTAGTCTGCACAAAGTTATTTCTGACAATGGTACACAGTTTATGAGCTAGCAGTTCAAATGATTTGCTGAAGAGTGGGACTTTATTCATGTTACAAGTAGCCCTGAGTACCCACTGTTAAATGGTTTGGCAGAATGTGCAGTTCAAAGTGCAAAACAATTACGAGAGAAGTTGAAACGAGACAACGGTGATGTTTTCTTGAATCTCAGAAATACTCCTTGTGATAAACTTCTTGGTTCACCTACAAGGATAATTCTGTCGAGACAAACCAGAACTACACTACTAATTAGAAGTCATCTTTTGATTCCATGTGTCAAGAACAATCAGTGAAAGCCCATCTGTTGAAGCACTTATCCCAGAAGTCCTATTATAAGACGACCACCAAACCACTCAATCCATTATGAAAAGGGGAAGTAGTGAGGATGCAGACATCCAAGGTTTTGAATGGATTGATAACATGAAAAATGTATGTCCAGAGCCGAGATCGTACACTGTAGAATCACGAGGGGTAGAGTTTAGGCAGAATTGGAAACATCTGGTCCTGGTGTCCGAGCCTGTAATGCAGTATCGTACCTGCAAGAAAGACTCTAAATCTCAGAGTGAGTTATCCAGAGTTCCAGGTCTAGAGGATGTTCCAGTAAATATCCCTGTTCTTGAGAAGAATCCTAAAACTCCAGAATCTGTTTGTTCACCAATGACTGTCCCTGTTGCTAAACCCAGTTCTGACTGTTCTATTACTAGATCAGGTCCCATTCCCAGACCATATTCCAGATACACAGCAACTTGTACACAAGTGTTGTGTTTATTTCTTGGTGTCTATACAAATGTATGTCTCTTTTCCAAATGTAATTTTATTGTGGGCAATTCATTAAAGAGGGAGCATGTAGATCAATACGCATGTATATCTTTAAGAAGCTTTCCATGGGCTTGCACAAGTGTGTAAATACTGAGCACATGTGAGCCTGACTGCCATTTTGTAGTAAGCTGTTAAGATGTTGGCTTGCATGTCTGTGTAGTCTGTCAGTTAATCAGTTTGTTTACATTTTGTACTGCTGCTAGCCATCCTGATGCGTTTCTATGTAATAAAGCATACAAATGAACTACCCCACCTGTTCGTCTTTAATTGTAAACCAAGACAAAAGACACTGTCCTTCCAATATTTTCTAGCTTCTCATTCTCTTCCAGCCCCCATCCAGCAACTCTTTCAATTTCTGCAATCTCCCTTGATCCTCTTCTCTTTTTCAAAGTCTGATTTTCTATCTCCTGTACTCTACTTCTCAGTCCCTGTTTAAGCCAATCCTACTCTTGTGCTTTTGTCACAGAAGAGATCGATGCCTCCTTTTCCAAGTCTCCTAAGATCATACAAAGTGTTTCTCATCTAGCAAGGCTTCATAACCCGGAAATGTCTAGTCTCCAATGTTCATTGTACTGATCTCGCTCTGAATTTATGATGTCTAAGACCACCTGCATAGTCTGACAACAGAAAGGGAAATGTCTTTGCCTTTCCCACTAAGTTGGCATGCTCTGTTGTAATATACCATCTTGTCCAATAAGACCATAGAACCAAAATGAAGCAACTTACATGAAGAATGTTTTTTAAGTCAGGTAAAATATCCCCCAATCAAAAATATATATATAACTTTAATAATATTTTTTTTGAAAATTAATCTTTCTCTTCCTAACTTGTCTCTCCTTGGATCTCTCAACACACCATATGTATCAGTAATTATGTTCCAAATTCCCTCCCAAGAATACATTGCCTTGCATAAATTGAACTACCAGACTCAAATTTATTTTAAATTCTTCTATTCTGGTCATAGGGGTATATGTAAACTGCCTACTGTTACTCTTTCCTCACCCCAATTCCCTATAAGCAGAGCACATCTTCCTGCTGACTGATTTTTTGCCTCTTCCACTCTATGTGCAGCACTGTTACTGATTAATGTAGGGATTCTCCTTTTCCTGCCCTTCAAAGCTGCCACACCAAATCTCTCTCTAAAGCTTATTTGAATTATTTTATCCATTTTGCCCCTAAATAAATGTGTCTTCTGCAACAGTATACTATCTGCCATTGCATTGTGAATGGCTGTACTACCTTACAGCATTCAACATATGCCAGCCCATTAACATTTAAAGACAACAACTTTACGTTATGAATACTGCTTACAGTGTAAGCAGTAAGTTTTCAAAGTATACAATCTGGTCCTTATAATTTCAGTCCAGTTAACTTTCAAAAAAAAAAAACACAATAACTGTTCAATTTGTTGTTCCAGTTTGCTTTGGCAACAACTATACCCAAAACATTTAACACCCTCCCCAGCAAACATATCAACCATAGCAAACAATCAAATCTTATTCACAAAAACAAATTGTAGTCTCAAGGAAATGTCTCTTTTGAGGGTTAGAGAGCATCAGCTTGTCTGTGGCGAAACAGTACACAACAGCACTTGCTGCCAAGTAGTTCATGCATACCCACCCCCACTCTTCTCCATCCTCAGAAAAAGGATCATTTACAAATCTCTTTTAAATTAGGTGCAATGAGTAACAAACCTTCTATCTCATCCATGCAGTCTTTGCCAAGTTAATCTTGTCATTGTCATACTGCTGTGTCTTTAATCTGGGGCACATACCTCTGCATATTTCACTAGTCAGGTATTCCTACTCCAATTCCTGCTATAGCTGGAAAATGATATTGCCTCTCCGTACAAAGTGTGGGCCCTCATCACCTTGCCAGAAGAGCAAGAAGTGTACTTGATC
>NC_056725.1:1421329883-1421347383 GCF_019279795.1 Protopterus annectens
TTAGAAATAGACATAGCTGTAAAATGTTGTTGATTTTCAGGGTCTTCCTGACTTTGCTCCCTAATTTTGTTCTCTCCTTTCTGCACTGCGTTACTTCTTAGCAAACGAGTGAGGAGCGAAGTAACTAGAGCATCAATAATTGTTTTCATAAACGTTCTACTCCAGATAATGCATTGTAATACACTGACAGTGTTTGGAGTGAATGACAGATGAATAAAAGCCTCTGATATGGAGCACTTATTCCTAATTGCCTCTTTGGATAATTGGCTTTTTGAAAAGATAGACAGCTGGGGATATGGCTGAAAATTAATATCCCATTACTGAATACAGATGCAAACTGCAAATAGCAGCAATAATGGAAAAATTACTATCTGCCGGATTGTTTATTCTCTTTTTCTGATTACACCTGCTTCTGCATTATGTGGGGTCTGCAGATTTTGCACCAATGAGCTGCATTTTAAGGCTGGTTTTCCCACATACTAGATGGGATCATACCTATCAACTGTCCAGATTTTTACATCATATATTTTCGGTTTATCATAAAAGTGCATTTTTGGCCAATCATTGACAAATCATTGAGGATTTAAGTGATGTATAATGAAATAAAATAAAAAATAATGAAAGACATTTGAGTTTCAGACGACATAACTTTCACAAAATTCATGCTATTGTAAAACCTGTTACTCGATAAACTTTCCAAGCTTGTAAAAGCAATATTTAAAAACTGTCCCTAGTTTTGGGCCTTTGTCCCCCCCATTATTTATTGCTTTGTTCAGGTTTCTTGCTCTAACATGTTAAGAGGTATGAATGGGCTCAGTAATTAGTTATGACTACATGTGTGCTTCAGTCTCGCTGCCTCTAGGTAACAGAAAGGTGTGGTTGCTATGTTTATTACTCAGAAAATGATCACCTATAACTACATACATAAATATTTCACTGACGTCATGTAAGGCAGTTGTAAATCACCAAACAGGCAAATTACTAAATGCACTAGAAAGCAAGTATTTTAACTGCACTGATAATTGGGTATTGCATAACCCACATTTCGGAACTGGAAGGTTGAGAGCTAGAGCTACAGAATCAGGCACAAATGCAGAAATAATCATGAACACTTTTTAAATTATTAGTACTAGTAACTGGTAAAGTTGCATTGTAAGTTAACATAAAATAATGTGCATTTTCTGAAATAATCACTGTCATTACTTAAGTGTAATATGACACAGTTACTTGCAAAGTCACCAGTTTTAGGAGGGGATAGGAGGAAATGACTTGAGTAACATCTTGGACCCAAATTCAGGGACGTCCCTGAAGGAATTGTTGCTGCACACCAATGACATGAAACAAGCTGCTACATTTAATATTTGATTCTGCACTGCACAAAGGGATGCCTGCTTCCTTTAATAAAATGGTGCTTGTAATCCTGTCGTGTGGAGGCACGGATGCGTGAGATGCACATGCATTTGCTTCGCAGTGCCGCACGAGGCAAATTCTGCAAACTGTTAGATTTTTTTCCAAAAATGGTCTGTCAATGTTTTGGAAACTTTATGTTTTGATTATCATTTCCAATGAATAAATGCAGCACAGGTACAAAACCGAAGATGAGATAAATGATGAGATTGACAGTTTGTATTTCTCTCTGATAAACTCAAGTAACTTATGGGATAATGATACAAGATTTGCCTTTCTTATAATCACTGTGAGGTGCTACAGTATTTGCAATTCTATATAGTCATTGCAATATACAGAGAGAAACAGATATGAAGTATGTGAGGCTCTAGCATGAGAATACATGCAATGCACTGACTGGCTATAGTTCAGAAATGAAATGTGCAAGAAATGGAGAAGCCCTGAATAAAGTACCAAGCACCCTACTTCTGCAGTACATAATATTTTGGGTTTCACACAAATCACACACCTAGCATTAGCCATCAGGCACTACCACACTGTCTGATGATGCTTTCTTCATCACACAAGCCTGTGCATATTGATGACGTTGCAGGATACACCAGCAATTCGTGATGATGTCAGCGTTCACTAAAAAAATGTAAATAAAACAAAAAAAAATCATGATTTGAAGGGGTCATTTGGGAATCTGTGGCACCCTATTATTTGGCCCCGCAAAATGAGAAATACCAAGGAATTCGGTACAGTTGTGAGGTATGACATACAGACAAAAAAAAAAAAAAAAAAAAAAAATCAACCTCATCATTAAAGGAGAACCATACCCTCAGACTAAAAAACGTGTTTATTTCATCAAATTTTGATGTTTCCTAAATTTTAACACCACTTTGGGACTATTTACACTTTTTAAATATTTTTATACATAATTTCAGAGTCCGATCACATAGGGTCTAGCATTTTGAAGGGATTTTGATTTTTTACTCTTCCTCTAGGTATCCCACAATGCAGTATTTGTCTTTAAAATATTACATTATGCAGGTGTCTGTTCCAAAGCTCCTGTCACTGTACTGATTTTTCATGCGTACAGTACTTTCTTGCTGTCAGTCAGTTTTAACTAACATTTCTTGCTGTTCAATGACTACTTAAAAAACAAAAACAGTGATAATCCCACAGAAAGGACTTTCAAAGTGCTTTTTACTGCTTCTTCGTTTCACAGTGGCTAATTTGCAGTCTTTTGTGATGCCTAAGTTGTTGTCCTTTAATTTATCCCCGTTCTCCATTCATACTTAACCTCCCTAGCAGCCAAAGTGCTAAAGGTAATTTGAGCTGTTAGCTGCTGTGAATGATAGCTCATAGTAGGAGACTTGCCTCATGTACTGCTGCCTTGTACTAGCCTTTTTCCTAGTGACAGTGGAACACTTATTTTTGCTGCACCATAGCCTCCTTCTGTCCTGAAATTTTAATCCATGCTCCCTAGTAATTGGAAACACGTTTGGCAAACCTTCCAACTCCCATTCTCAGGACTTCCTGTTAAAGCCAAAAATCTAAGAAATTTTGACAACTAGGCTGTAAACAAAGACCAATATTTTTAATAGACTTACTTTAATCTTAAATTACTATTTATAAATGCATGTTAATGCAAAAATGTATCACAGACTTACTCAAATCATTAAAACTTCACCCTATTAAAAGTTGTGATGGACATGTCCAAAGTATAATTAGAAAACTGAGCATTATTCAAAATCAAGGGCATTTGAAACCACTTTAGTAGTCTGTCCAAGTACATACAACCACCAAAGTATAACATTTCCCCAAAGAACCACTTCAAGAGTCTGTTCAAGTACACAGAAACACAAACATGAAATATTTGCTCAAGCGACCACTTTCGGAGTCAAAACATGTACATACAAGCACTAAAATCAAACATTATCCCAAACACCGAGCCCCTCAGTAGTTGACCAACCATCAAAATTAAACATTTTCCCAAGTACCCCCTTAGTAGTCTGTCCAAATACAAACAAGTACCAAAATGAAACATTTTCCCAGGTGAACATTACAGTATTATGTCCATGTATGTAGGTACAAGCACCAACTGAAAACAATTCCAAACATTACTTCAGTAGTTTGTCCCTGTACACACAAGCACTAAAATTTTAAGTTATGTACGTACCACAACTTGGCATCTGTGCTGTCCATTCTTGTTTTGATTCACGAATGGGTTATGAATCTGATCCTTGGATCCAACTCGCCTGCCTTCTACAGAGTTCAGCTTCCAGGCTCGAGCTCCTCTGTCACAATCCTCTGCCTTAAACACAGCTTCCTCAGATCGAGTTTGCTGCCTATTAGAAATAAGGGGGAAAAAGGAAAAGGAGAAAAACCCCAGAGGCTCAACCAGGAACAAAAGTTCCTACAAATGTTGCGTAGATCCTCCAGAAAACAATTTTTCAGGTTGGGGGACGAATGGGAGGGAAGGTGAATCAGAATGAGAAATGAAAACACTGATGCTAAGTTATGGTAAGTACATAACTTAAAAATCTGATGTTGCCTTTCTTGTTCTCACTCCCGTATGGGTCAGAGTCCCCAGCTACATTTTCCCTTAGGTGGCCTCAAGGAAGGATATGCCGGAGGACTGTCAAAACAAAAGAAGCTATTGCTTCTGGACACAATGTCCAATTTGTAATGAGTCACAAATGTATGGGATTAAGACTAAGCAGCTGCTGCACAGATGTCATCAACAGAAATTCTGGATGAAAAGGCAGTAGACGTAGCTACAGATGTAGTTGACTGGGCTTTAGGGGAAGTAGCTAGTTTCAAACCTTTCTTATTATGTATTGAAGAAATGCAATTAGTAATTCACTTTGCAAGAGTTTCCTTAATTATTGCATGTCCCAGTCGATTAGGTGGAAAAGACAAAAATAACTGCTCTGACTTTTGAACTGTTTGATCCTGTGAGGACAGAACTGTAGTTGCCTATTAATGTCCAGCAAATGCAACATATATAACCCTTTATTGGAGTAAGTGGAGAAGAAAACTGGTAACTTTATTTGATTCAGTAGCCACTTTAGGCATAAAAGATGGATTAGTATTGAGAGAAACTCTATCTTTGTGGAAAATAAGGTAAGGTGGTTCAGAAGAGAATGCCTGTAATTCAGAAATTCTTCTTGCTGAGGTGATGGCCACTATAAAAACAGTCTTCCAAAACAAAAATATTATGTCACAATCAGTGCCTGGCTCAAAAGGCTTTTGAGTCAAACCCTGGAGGATGAAAGGAAGATCTCAAGGAGGAGTGGTTTCTTTGATGGCAGGTCTGCGAAGGAAAACCCCCTTCATAAAAGCTCTAGTCTACACAATCTAGAAGAAGCTACAGAGCCTGAAGATAACCCAGAGTGGAAGTTGGATATGACCGCCAGCTGAAGCTTAATTGTATTGAAGCTGGATGCCCTCCTTAAACAAGGATGCAAGAAAAGAAATTGATGGCAGGGATGGTGGCTGAATAAGGCTCAATGTTCTCTTTGATGGCTCAAATAGAAAAATCTGTTCCACTTGCTTCTATATTCTCTTTTGGTAGATGCCTTTTGAGAAGCTAAAACTATACTCTTGACTGGAGGTGATCACCTGGACCCATTAACAATCACTGGAATTGGAGAAACCATGTGGTTAGCTTGAGAGTGGCCAGATCATGACTGAGTCCTAGTGGTGGATGGGTTAAGAGGTCCCAATTGGGCTCCAGTATCCATGGCGGATACTTCAGATCAGATCAGAAGAAGGGGAACCAAATCTGATGAGCCCAATAAGGGGCAAAGAGGATTACAAATGCTCTTCAACCACTAGGCTTTCTGAAAGAATTTTGGGATCAACAGAAGGGGAGAATAAGCACAAAGGAGACCAAAGGGCCAATCATGGACTAGAGCATCCCTCAGGGACTCCCCAGGTGGTGGGATCAGTGTGAAGTACTTGCTGCACTTGTTGTCATGATTTGAAGCAAAAAGATCGCAGCAAGGGTGGCAACAACTGCCAAAAGTCAGATTTGCTACTATTTGGTTGAGGGACCACTCGTAGGGCATCAGGATGGACCTGTTGAGTCTGTCTGTCAGCACGCTGGATTTCCCCAGTATGCGAGTTGCAATGAGAAAGCAGTGAAAAGAGATCTTCCATTCACAAACTTTCATGGCATTTCTGCAAAGAGAGGTAACAATGGTTTCCTCCTCATTTGTTGATGTACCAGACTACTGACATATTGTCTGTGTGAACTGCAATAGTCCCCAGAGGGAGAATGCACTGCAAGTTTTGCAATGAAAGAAAGATTGCTCTCATCTCCAAGGTACTGATATGCAATTTGTTCTCTACGGGAGTCCATGTGCCTTGGACCATCTTCCCCTTTGTAATGCCCCCCCCCCCCCAGCTAGAATGCATCTGTGGGCACTGTGGCTGTGGGCGAGGGAAGGATGAATGATCTGGCAACTGACAGATCATAATGAATCCACCATTCCAGGTTGGTTTTGCAAACTTCTGTCAACTTGATAGGAGCAGATAGAGACTAGTGAAGTACAGACCACTGTACTGCCAAGATCCACTGGAGAACACGTATATAGAAACTTGTCAGAGGTACTAGTGTTATAGCAGCTGCTACAGATCCAAGAGCTTGAAGAACATGCATGGCAGGAGGAGAAGGATGAACTAGTAAAGTTTGGACTTCGTTCATCAAGGTGCCTATCCGATGTAGGGGCAACAACACTATTTGGGTAACTGTGTTCAGCTGAGCCCAGATAAACTCCAAAGACTGAATGGGTACTGGCTATAATTTGTCCTGATTTATTGTGATGCCTAAAAGATCCAATATGTGGTAAAGACAATCTCTGGCATGAGATGGTTGACACCTATTTGGGGCAATCAGGAGCCAGTTATTTTGATATGGGAACACCCAAGAACCTTGCAGTCTGAGATAAGCTGCGACCCCTGCCATGCATTTGGCAAACATTCCGGGGGCTGTGGTGAGTCCAAAGGGCAGGGCTCTGAATTGAGTGACTGGCTCCCAGCCTGAAGCGTTAGTGACTCCTGGAGCTCCTGTCTATTTTGATGCAACAGTATGTGTCCTTTAAGTCCACAGAACAATTCCAATTGTCTTTCCTCTCCTGTACCATAACCATCAGAAACTTTGCTTTCTTTCTGTACAAGTTCAGTCTGCTTAGGTCCAAGACTGGCCTTACATCCCCGGTCTTCTTTGACACAAAAATGAAGCAGAAGTAAGTTCCGGATCCTCTCTGTTCTGTTGGGACCACTTGGATGACTCTTTTTCGCAGTAACTTTTGAATTTCTAATAATGAAGCCTCCCCCTGAATGGGTGGAATACTGAGGAGTGTTTTTTGTGTTCTTGGTAGTGTAAGGGAAAATAGAATGTAATAACCTCTGGATATTATGATTTGCACCCAAACATATTTTGTTAAGAGGGCCCAGGTTCTTGACTGCAGAGAAAAATGACCCCCGACAGCCTCCAAAGCAGAGGAGTTGGGCAACACTTCAAGAGTGCTGATAGGGCTGTTCAGAAAAAGGTTCCCCGAAGCCCTACTTTTGCAGGCCCCCTCTGCCCCTGCGGTGATGTCCCCCACTGAAGCCCCCTCCTCTGCCTCTGAAGGGCAGCCCTCCGCAGTGGTGAGGAAAAGACACTTGAGACTTAAAGAACCAAATTTTCTTGGCCCCTCTCTGATACCTGTAGTAGGTCCATTGAGGGTTAGAAAACTTGATCCCTACAGCAGACAAGGTCTTGACCTCTTTCTTGCTGCAGGTCAGGGTGTCTTTAACTGATTGTCCAAACAAAGAGAAACCATCAAAGGGAGCACTGGCAAAACATGCCTTAAAGGGCTCTGTGAAGTTACAAAGCCTCATCCAGGCATGTCTGTGCATAGCAATACTGGTGCTGGCTGCTTGTAAGACAACCTCTGCTGAATGTGAGATGAGCCTCATGGACAAACTGGCAAGAAAAGAAAGAGAGGCCAGCTTTGGAGCAACCTTCCTGTAGTCCTCTGTCAGCATGGTCTCCATTGAGTCAAAGATGAGACAAAGAGTTCCTTGACCAGGTTTCTCTCTCCAGGGTTTCACTTCATAAACGTGAATTGCTGAAATATCGAATTTCAGCAATTCATGTCCATGAAGCCGAAACTTTTAAATAACAAAAGTGCATAACTGCAAATAGGACTATGTCGAATTCACACTTATGCATTTTCATTATCATACGGAAGTGTTTGGCTGGGATGGTGTCTGCAGTTTAAGCTGTGCGTGAATGTTTTTTGTAACTTGTATGAGCGGGTCAGGGTAGGGAGGTGGGGGTATGAGTGTGTGTGTTGGCTGTGTGTGATTTTTTTTTTTTTTTTTTTTTACTTTTTGTGCGATCTCAGAGTTAGTATATATAAGTAGAGGGTGTTGGGGGTGCAGGGGGCTTGCCCCCCTGCATATGTGCAATGTAGGTGTGTGTGTGTGTGGGGGGGGGGGGTTGTTTTGCAATGTTTTGTGGTGTGGTGTTATGGTTTGTGTGCTGTATGCTGTGTGTTCGATGTTGTGATTTCATGGTTGTGAGGTGTCAGTGTTTTAACGGTTTCGACTTTATTCTGTCGAAATGCTGAAATTCGATATTTCGGCAATATCAAGTGAAACCCTCTGCAGACAAGTAAAATGTGACAGGTAGTTGAGCGCTCTCAGCGTGAAAGTGGTCAAAGGGTAAATCCATTTGCTGAACCTGTCCATCACGCTAGACTCCCTGTTAGGCGGGTGGGCAGTAGAGCTCTGTTTAGCTAGCTCTTTCTTACTGGCAGCTGGCACCACCATAGCATCAACTGGAATACTTCTGGATGAAAAAGAACAATCCCAGATCTGAGACCCACTCTTATCCGAAGGTCTCAGAGCAGGGGTGGTCAAGGCAACTGTCGGAGTGGAGGAAGCAAAAGTCCTCAAATCTGATACAGAGTTTCTCGGTTGGCCAAGGTCCTATGGCTCTGATACCAAAAGCCAAATTGGAGAAGCAGAATCTGCATTGGTTGGGAAACTCATGAATCCATGCGGGGACAGAGCCAACAAGACCCCCATCTGGATCTCAGCCCTGATGATCTTCCTTATCTTGTCCACATCATATTCAGAAAGGCTTCTGGAAGATCTAGATGAAGCTACTGACAGAGGGGGTGGGATTACCTTGGAGTCTGTAAAATTTTTGCCGGTACCATGGGAGAGACTGCTCAGACGGACAACTTCAGTGATTGGCTCCTAGCCCTCGGAACCAAAGTCCTAGGCTCTGATGTTAAGGAAGAGGGTAGTGGAGACTGAGTCTTCTGATCCAACCTCCTCAGATCCTAGGGATGAGTAGGATCTGGAGGGGCTCCAGTAATCTTGGATCTTCATGAAGTCAGATCCAAGAAGGACTAAGGATCTGATTCAACAGATAAAGACTTTGAAGTAGATGAAGATGGAACAGAGAGGGCTTTTAGATATTCTGATGCAGAACCTGGTCTTGGAGCCATAGAACTTGGATCCAAGGTTTTTAAAACTTTAGCAGGAGGTTCTGATGAAGCCCTGGGGTGTTTAAGAGGGTGCTTCTTAGACTCTGAAATAGCACCTGATAAAGCCTGTTCAGAGGGATGAGCCCCTGGAGAAGAATGAGTGGATGGAGGCAGGATCCCTTTCAATATCAACTTAAGCCTATTAGTGATTGCTCTGGGGTTGAACCCCTCAGAAATGTCATGCAGACTGCAGATGTGCTGCTCCTAAACAGTACACACATTTGCCATTAGAATCTGAGTGCAGAATTTTGTGTATGCACTCTAAACACCATTTAAAACCCGTAGGGTTATCAATCTCTCTAAATAACTATATGTATTATTTTATATATATATATATATATATATATATACATGCATATATATATATATATATACATACATATATATATATATATATATATATATATATACACACACACACACATATATTTTATATATATATATATATATATATATATATATATGTACTATATAAGTTTGAAAATACACTTCTTTGAACTCACACAGTAGACACTGGGTTACGTGAAAGTGCACTTAATAGAAAGTGCACTTTCGCGAAACCAGCTTCAGCGAACGTGCTACGTACTACCGTTTAGTGCAGTAGTCACGAACCTTAGGGCTAGGGCATGGGTCATGGTAAGGGGATAGCTAGTAGGGCTATCCCCTTACCATGACCTGTGCCCTAACCCTAAGGTCCATGACTACCGCACCAGAGTGGAGGACATAGCACGTTTTCCTGCTGCCCTCCACTGTTGTGTGATCCGTTTGTAGAAGCTGAGTTCGCGAAAGTGCACTTTCAAATAAGTGCAGTTTTGCATAACTGAGCAGTCTACTGCTCAAGCCCAGGAGAGCACGTCTGAAGCAAATGGTGGCAAACAAGATCTGAGGAAGCTGTGCTTAGGGCAGAGGACTGTGGGAGAGGGAGAAGCTCGAGCCTGGAAGCTGAAGTCTGTAGAAGGCAGCTGAGTCAGATCAGAGGATCATATCCGTAACCTACACATGAATCAGAATGAGAAGGACAACATCAGATTAAGACATTATCCTCCACCGAGCCCCTCGGTGCTTGCTCAAAAATCATAAAATGAAATTTTTCCCAAAGTACCCCTTTAGTAATCCTAGCAAGTACACACAAGCACCAAAATGGAACATTTTCTCAGGCAAACATTTCAATATAATGTCCATGTAAGCTGGCACAAGTAAATGAAAACAACTTTCAAAGCTACCCCTTCAGTAGTCTGTCCCAGTACAAAGAATCACTAAAATGAAGCATCCCTTCCAATGTGCCCCATCATAGTTGTACAAGCACTAATATTAAACATTTTCCCCAGGCAGGCACTTCAATAATCTGTCCAAGTACACAGGAGCCCTACAATGAAGCATTTCCCCCAATGTGTCTCATTGTAGTTAAACATTTTCCCCAAGCGAGCACTTTAGTAGTCTGCCCAAGTACACAGAAGCAGCAAAATTAAACATTTTCCCAAGTGAACACTGCAGTATTATGTCCATGTATGTAGGCACAAGCACCAACTGAAAACAATACCCGCAACTACTCCTTCAATAGCCTATCCCAGTACAGAAAAGCACTAAAATGAAACATTCCCTGCACCAAGCCCCTCAGTACTTACACAACCATTAAAATTAAACATTTCCCCAAGTACCCCCCTGTCCAAGTATTCACAAGCAGCAAAATGAAACATTTCCCCAAACAAACATTTCAATATAATGTTCATGTATGTAGGCACAAGCACCAGCTGAAAACATTTCAAACAACCACCCCTTCAGTAGTTTGTCCCAGGATACACAGGCACTAAAATGAAACATTATGCCCTCCACCGAGTCCCTCAGTAGTCACACAATCAGCAAAATCTAACACTTCCCCAAGTTCTCCCTTAGCAGTCCGTCCAAAGATAGACAAGCACCAAAATGAAACATTTCCACAGATGGTCACATCAGAATTAAGTCCCTGTACACACAAGCACCAAAATGGAACATTTCCCCTAGCAAACATTGCAATATTATGTCAATGTTCAGTGGATATAAAAAGTTTACACACCCCTGTTAAAATGCCAGGTTTTTGTGATATAAAAAAATGAGACCACAATAAGTCATTTCAAAACTTTTCCCACCTTTAATGTGTCCTATAACATATGCAATTCAACTGAGAACAAACAAATTATTAGGGCAAAAAATATAAAAAATTAAAAACATACAATAAGCTGGTTGCGTATGTGTGCACACCCTTAAACTAATACTTTGTTGAAACACCTTTTGATTTAATTACAGCATTCAGTCTTTTTGGGTAGAAGTCTATCAGCATGGCACATCTTGACATGGCAATATTTGCCTACTCTTCCTTGCAAAAGTACTCCAAATCTGTCAGATTGTGAGGGCATCTCTTGTGCACAGCCCTCTTCAGGTCATCCCACAGATTTTCTACTGGATTTAATTCTGGGCTCTGGCTGGGCCATTCCAAAAGTTTAATTTTCTTGTGGTGAAGCCATTCTTTTGTTGATTTGGATGCATGCTTGGGGTCATTGTCATGCTGAAAGGTGAAATTCCTCTTCATCTTCAGCTTTCTAGCAGATGCCTGAAAGTTTGAGGCCAAAAGTGACTGGTATTTGGAACTGTTGAGAATTTCCTCCAATAAAGCTCCAGTCACAGATGAAGAAAAGCAACCCAAAAGAACGGCACTGCTACCACCATGTTTCACTGTGGGGATGGTGTTCTTTTGATGATGAGAAGTGTTATTTTTGCGTCAAACTTACCTTTTGGAATTGTGACCAAAAAGTTCAACCTTCGTCTCATTAGACCATAACACATTTTCCCACATGCTTTTGGGAGACTATGTATTGTTTTGCAAATTTTACTTGGGCCTGGATGTTTTTCTGTGTAAGAAAAAGCTTCCGTCTTGCAACATAGCTAGGACATATGGAGAATATGAGAGATTGTTGTCACATGTAGTGCATAACCAGTACTTGCCGGAAATTCCTGCAGTTCCTTCAGTGTTGCTGTACGTCTCTTGGCAGCCTCCCTGACCAGTTTTCAGCTTGTCTTTTCATCAATTTTGGAGGAACGTCCAGTTCTTTGCAACGTCACTGTTGTCCCATATTTTCTCCTCTTTTTGATAACTGTCTTCACTGTGTTCCATGGTATATCCAATGTTGTGGAAATAATTTTGTACCCTTCTCCTGACAGATGCATTTCAACAATGAGATCCCTTTGATGCTTGGTAAGCTCTCTATGAACCAGGGCTTTTGATGTAGCAGACAACTGAGTAAATGTCAGGAAAATCCTACCAGGACAGCTAGAACTTTATTTGGGGTTAATCAGAGTCTCTTTAATTGATGGCAGGTGTGTACCCAAGAAGATTAAATGCTGTAATTAAATCAAAAGGTGCTTCAACAAAGTATTAGTTTAAGGATGTGCACACTTATGCAACCAGCTTACTGTATGTTTTTTTTTTTTTTTCCCCCAAAAGATTTGTTTTTCAATTTAATTGTACAGGTTATAGGTCACATTAAAGGTGGGAAAAGTTTTGAAATTATTTTTTGTGCTCTCATTTTTTTATATTACAAAAACCTGGCATTTTAACAGAGGTGTGTACACTTTTTATATCTACTGTATGTATAGCCGTAAACAACAACTGAAAACATTTCCCGCAACTATCTGTTCAGTAGTATGAATCAATAGACAGAAGCATGAAAATGAAAAATTTCCCCAAGCAACCACTTCCGGTGTCTGAACAAATATACAAATGCACCAAAATGGACCATTAGCCCCCACAGAGCCCTTCAATAGTTGCACAAGCACCAAAATGAAACATTTCACAAGCAATCCCATTAGTAATCTGTACAAGTACATGGCAGCACCAAAATGAAACATTATCCTCCATCGAATTGATCAAGAGTCGAACAAACACTAAAAGCAAACATCCCCCCTTTCACATGTCCCACAGTAGTAGCACAAGCACCAAAATAAACTATTTCCCCAAGTAACCCTATTAGTAGTCTGTCCAAGTACATACAACCACAAAAATGAAATATTTCCCTAAAGAACCACTTATGATGTCCGAAGTACACAAATGTACCAAAATGAAACATTATACCCCACAGATCCCACAATAGCTGCTCAAGCACCAAAATGATATATTTCCCAAATCATCCCCATTAGTAGTCTGTACAAGTATGGATGGCCACAGTGGTGCAGAGATTAGCATTCCCAACTCACAGCAAGAGGTTCTCCGGTTCGATTCACGGCTGGGGTGCTTTCTGTACAGAGTCTGCATGTCCTCCCTGTGGTCACGTGGGTTTCCTGCGGGTGCTCCGGTTTCCTCCCACATCCCAAAGACATGCTGTAGGTAGATTGGACACTCCAAATTGGCCCTAGGTGTGAGTGTGTGCATGCATGTGCCTTCTGTGGAAGGTTGGGCGCCAGGCTGGCACCTCAGCACTCTAAAACTCCACTGCCAATCATGAGCGGACAGGTGATCCGCTGTGTCAACCCCTAACCGGGAAAAAGCTGAAAGAAGAAGAAGTAATCGTCTGTACAAGTACACACAAGCACCGACATAAAACATCCTCCACTGAGCCCCTCAGCAGTCAAAAAAACCACTAAAACCAAACATCCCCCATGTTCAACAGTAGTAGTACAGGCACCAAAATGAAACCTTTCCCCAAGAAATCCCCTATAGTAGTCTGTCCAAGAAGATCCAACCATGGAAATGAAACATTTCCCCAAATAACCATTTCCAGAGTCTGAACTAGTAAACACACATGCACCAAAATAAAACATTAAATCCCCCATAGAGCCCCCTCAATAGCTGCACAAGCACCAAAATAAAACATTTCCCAAAGCAATGCCACTAATAGTCTGTATATGTGCACAAAAGCACCAAAATGAAACATTTCCACAAGAAACACCATTAGTTAGTAATCTGTACAAGTAAACAGAAGCACTAAAATGAAATATTTCCTCCATGAGTCCCTTAATAGTCTCACAAGCACTATTAGCCATTTCCACTATCATGTCCCTCAGTTACAAAAGCACTAACAGAAAACATTGCCCCCAACAAGTTCTACATTAGTTGCACAGGCACTAACATTAAACATTTCACCTAACAAGTCTCTCAGTAGAACTACAAGCAGAAAAATTAAATATTTCCCTGCAATGTGTCCCTCATTAGCTGCACAAGCTCAAAGTATTGATAAAGTATTGATAAAGTACTCCAGTGCAGCAAAGGTTGTTCTTCTTTCGGCTTTTCCCAGTTAGGGGTCACCACAGCGGAACTCCGGTCCACTAATGATTGGCAGTAGATTTTTACAGTGCCGAGGTGCCAGCTCGTCGCCCAACCTTCAACGAAGGCACGCCCATTCACGCATTTCTTTCGAACGCCACTCGACCATGGAGAGGACATGCAGACTCCACACAGAAGGCGCTCCAGCCGAGAATCGAATGGGAGAACCTCGTGCTGTGAGGCGACAACCCTACCGCTGCACCACCGCGGCTTTGTCCCACTGCAGCAAAGGTACAGGTAATTATAGCAGAGTTGCTGTTCTTGTGTATAAGCTGCCATGCAAACTGTAAAAAATCATTGCAGACAAATATATAAGCAATTGACAGTAATGTACTACATAAAATACCCAATGAAACAGTAATGTTAGCTAGAAAACCGAAGCATAGCATGTGGTTGCTATTTAAGCAGCTGTGACCAATAAACCATTCAAAAGCATTGCACCACAGGCCTTGCTTTTGTACGTCACAAAATGCTCAACAAAAAAAAAACAACTGAAGTCAGACAACTGCAAGAAATCAGTTATTAGGTTACAAATGCATAACATTAAGAGGCTTTGTGGGAGAATGCACTTCATGTAAACACTGGTCTGTGTTGATGAAATAAAATGAAAATAGAAGCACCGAGTGGCAGACAAAAGTCTGCACGTATAAGGGCTCTGATTAATGATTAAAAACATTCCTCACACATGGAAAAAAAGCATGTAGAACTCACACGACCAGTCCCTCAATAAAATAATGTAAATTCTTACATTTTAGCAAATAGCAGAGCAACAGATACTGGGTCATGAAGAAAAGGTTTGTGAAAGTCCGATGGGAAAACACACTGCAGGTAACACCAGCAAAGAAAAGTTGTTCCATACTTAATGGAGATGCTTTTAAACACCTTACAGGCATGGGAAGGACTACGGTGCTGTGACATCATAGAACGGGCAGGTCTACACATTTTTTCAGTTGAATGCAAATACAGTGGTGCCGATGACAGTTTTGGGGAGGGAATGCTGTAGCAAACTACAGCTAGTTAGTAGAAATCTCGATGTCAACATTTTAGAGGCTCCTTTAAGCTTTTCTACGGTGTGAGAGTTGCTTTTTTAAAAGTGAAACCATTACAGTACGGTAAGGTTCTGTACTGTTTGAGAAAAACAGCTGAAGGAATAGTTTTTACATGCTGCAATGCTTGGTGTTTTTAGCAGGATCAGTAAACAGGGAGGAAAAGTGCAGAAATGTTGAGCACTTCTGAACAGAATCCGATTATTCTCCTTTAAATTAACAGTAAAAAAGACAATCCGCCTCCTTTTGTGATCAGTTTAAATAAAGACAAAAAATAAACCCCAAAACATGCCAACACCATGAGAAAAAGTGAATAATGGTGTATTACAGGAAGGGTTTTTCTAAGGCACTGTGTGGAATTGGGGTTAGGGTCACTGGCTGGGACAGTTTTACAGTTAGCATACATTAATAAGGTGGGCACCTTGGTGACTGCAAATGTTTTGTAATGCTCAATCTCATCAGTGATAATTCCATCTATACTTGTATACACATATACATACATCACACATACATATGCATGTGAAGAACTAACTGCTGTTTTTAATGTTAGCTTTTTTTCTTGAAACCATATTCTCAATAAACTTCTGGATGTGTATGAAATGTGGTCAGTCTTTTTATTTACTCAGATAATTTTTATTTTCAAGTAACATTATAACATTTCCATAATATTTTATATATAGCATCTTAAATAACTATATACAATATTTACATCAGCCTGACCTTTTAGTTGTAGTTAATATACACTGTTACAAAATCAAATTAGCATTTTGGTTATCAGAGTTGTTGCTGTTTGTCTTTCGGCTTTTTCCCGGTAAGGGGTCGCCACAGCGGAACTCCGGTCCGCTAATGATTGGCAGTAGATTTTTACGAAATGCCGAGGTGCCTGCTCGACGCCCAACCTTCAACAAAGGCACGCCCATTTACGCACGCATGTCTTTCGAATGCTACCCAACCATGGGGAGGACATGCAAACTCCACACATAAGGCACTCCCAAGCCAAGTCGAGAATCGAACGGAAGAACCTCTTGCTGTGAGGTAATAACGCTACCGCCGTACATCTGTCATTACTGCAAAGTATCCAACAAAGAGATAACTTTTTTCATGGATTGTTGACCAATGACCTAGGATAAATCCTTAGTTCTTTGATTTTGAATTCCATTATTGCTGTAGTTCTCAATATAGTGCAGAATTCTCCCTGAGTTGGTGATGTGTTTGAATTCCATCTTCTGGTTATACATTTTCTTGTAATTGCAAGTATTGTCCATAACAAATACATATTTGTTTTATTCAAGAGAGGACCTTCATTCACATTTAAAAGAATTAAAGCTTTAGTTAAGTTAAAAGATTCATTGAATAAAGCTTGTAAATACAATAGGATTTAATTTTACTACAGTCATGAAAAATGTGATTCCAGTCTGCTTTATATACCTGCTCACATCTCCAACATATTCCATTTGTGGAGGAGCTCATTTTATTAATTTTATCTAGGGTTAGGAATGCTCTGTGCAAGTATTTCCAATTAAATATTTTCCAATATTGTATAATAGATGTGTGATTTACTGATAATAAAATACTTGATTTAATTTCTTCTGTTAACTGTAGTGACTGTCATTTTTTATAAACTGCCAATATCATGTTTTGGGTGTTGTTTTATAGATTATTAGCTCTTTGTATACACTTGAAATACTACTTCCCTTATAACAGTTGTTATATATAAAACCATGGAAGCAATTTATAAGATTTGGTGCATCTTTAGAGGATGAATTACTGATTATTCTGCATAAGTCTTGGGACTGCATTAGGATACTTTGCAGTGTTAACCAATTCTGTGATGGAATGCTGTAAGTAATTTGTATAATTTCTGAGTCTAAAACCTTCAATTTTTTAATACATTGAAACCAATATATAAATCCATTTTGTTCCCAAAACGTAATGGTTTCTCTATATATTTTGTAAGGATAATTCTTAGTTATGATAAATGGTGTTAAAAGGTCAATCCACAGTTTTAAATCCATATTTGCATTAATAAGTTTTTTAAAGGAATTAATATTATGATTAATTAAATGTGTTTTAGTTGGATTTATGTTATATTGCATACTGATACTTAATATGTACCAAGGTTTATTAGTTTTATCTGATATTGAAAATTTTTTTAGTAAGCTGAACTCATTTATTGATATAATTAATAATTCTTTCCAGTTAGCGGTATATTTAGG